>NC_134544.1:80067694-80295194 GCF_050624435.1 Tenrec ecaudatus | reverse complement strand
AACAAACAAACTTAATTCATCTTGCTGTTTGCGTCAGGGAGAACTCAAAAGAGCATACACTTAAAAATATAGATCTTGATATATGAACATGTTTACATTGAGCACATGAACTGTGAACCAGTGCTGAACTAGAAAAGAGCAAACACTAGGGGAAAAGGCAATGCCAAGTCATAGTTGGCTCCAGCCGGGACATTTCTGTGTGAGAGGACAGAGGGTCAGAGGTGAACGTCATTCTGCTCTGACATGTTACTCATCCTAAACCAGACCCTACTGACTTCACCCTGAAACCCTAAGAGGGTTTCACATGTAGTAAGCCACTGAGATCTCTATAATGAGTCAGTATTTCAGAAGCAGGTTAACAGAACTGTTCTCTAACATTCAGCTCGTGTTCCAGTGTTGAACTGCTTTCACCACACAGCGCCTCCAGCTGCACTCAATGAGTTTGGGAAAGTTTCCCAGGATTCCTGGGGTTCATCAAACACTAGTGTTTGGAATTTCAGGTGGAGTCATTTCTCTAACATGTAAAACAGGCGACCTTCTCTGCATGGGACAATAGCTTCTCCTGTGACAATTGTTTGCTTCATGAATATCAATTGTAGACCAGGACTCATAAAAATGGGAGAAACCCCTTGGGTGAAACAGTGAGATGGAGAAGCGTCCCCAGAGCACAACAGGAACCAGTCCTGAAACTGCTCATCTGCACCTGTTCTTGGGTTGTAGCCTGTGATCTGTGGGTCCTGCGCACCCCGTGCGGCCCAGATCTCTCCCTGCAGGGAGTTTGTTTCTGGGATCACACTGACCTCCTCTCGCTGTCTTTCTCACGGAGTAATAGACAACCTTGTCTTCCACTTTATAATGTCCATTTGCAGACAAACTGTGTTCTTGCCATTGTCTCTGCAGATGGTGAAATGACACTTCATGGAGTCTGAATGGTTTGTGGTCCTGCGATGAAGTACTGACACAGAGAGATGGGGAAAGTCTACACACCAAGGTATTTTGTATCCTCCTCCCTTGAGGAGCTAATTTCACAGGAAGTCATTTTCTTTGTTTCTCATCTCTAGGTGCATACTCTGTAAATAAAGAGGGGGTTGAAGCACAGCTGCCATCCCTTCAGGCTTCCTGACACTCTCAGGATGTGAGTTTTCACAGCGTGTGTCTCACACAGTCACAGGGGGCAGTGTCCTTGGACTTCAGGCTGCTAATCTGTAGATAAGCTGTGCTACTGGGGCATCCAAGGAGAAGACATAGTCCTGTGTGAAGCTCTGGACATATGTTGACTTCCCAGTGTGGGTGTTGATCCAGCCCATCCACTGAAGGCTTTTTCCTGGTGCTTGTCACACCCAATTCATATCGTAGCTGGAGAAGGTGTGTCCAGAAGTCCTGCAGGACACTTTCACCTACGCTCCTGGCTTCTGCACCTGGGCCCCAGACTTTACTAACTCCATCTAGGCGTGCACACCTGCGAGGAAGTAAACCATAAGGCGAGGGCTCTGGAGCTGCCACAGTCTTCCCTCTGGCCTCATCCATGTCTTAGCTTACCCAGCACGGCTGCCAATAGGAAAATACAGCTCCATAGTCACTCCTGATGCATGCACTTCAGTGTCAGTGATTCAAGAGCAACCTATATGGCAATGTCCTTGTTTATTGTGGTATCAGAGGTGATGGCTTCAGCGTTCAACTCCATAGGGCACTTGTATGTACACATAATTCACATCCATGAATGCATTTTTGATCTACATCAGGTATAAATAAGAGGAAACCTGAAGAATTTGACAGAGCCACACACCAGCATAGCTCATCTGCTCATCTGAAATGTGGTCTGGAATCCTGATGGCTAGTGGGGGTGAATCTCATGATCTCATGATGTGGTTTGACAGCTGGTCATGACTGGTACAGATGTATCCATTTATACTCGACCCCTATAATTTCACTGACTTCATAGATGAGATCTGACAAAATCAGCTTCTCGTGGACTAATACTGACCAATCAAGGGGTCATTCCTCTGTGTCTGTGATGAAGTAGAGTGATGTTTCACTGACTCACTGGGGTGGGTGTGGGGGAAGTCTTACTCATTTTACTATATCATCTTCACTATTACTACTTATGGAATGAGTGTGTTTTCATAAATAGTCAGCTATATCTTCCATGAACTTATTTTTTCTTACTCAGTTAAAATAACGTATACCAAAATATTATTTCATTAGGCGTAATTTGCTTACTTCCTCTTTTCACATAAAAACCAGCACACAAAATGTAACATAAGAAAAATTGAAAAACAACCAATTGAATAATACAAAAGTGTGTAAATTATTAAGAAAACATTCAAACCAAGCAATACAATATTTGAAATATAAGGAAATATTAATTTATCACCGTAAGTCTGACAGTATTCCCTAAATAAATTTAATTAATTTGCAAGATATGTTAAAGATACATTGGCAAGATTAACATAAGTTGTAAAATTTAATTTTAAAAATAGCATCAATGTTGTGAAAAAGATTGGCAAGATGCCATAAGATTAGGACATATCTCTACAAACTCAGAAATTTTCTAGAGTGCAGTACCTATTTTCTGGGAAAAAAATCCTTCCTTGCCTGAATGGTCCTAAAACAATTCAAGTGCGTAGGGCTCATGGAAACTCAGCAATCGTTGGAGGCTCTTCATTTCAAGGCCAGGGCATTGGTTTCTCAGGTTTCAATTATTCAAAGAACCTAGGGACAAAGCATAAGGGTTGATCAAATGTAGATCAGTTTCCCGGTGCTGGACGATGGAACACCCCATACTATCTATCCACTCATACCTCTATAATGTGTAATCACGTGGAGATAATCACAACACTCTGCCCACGTACAAGCTCTAGGCCCTCTCTGGACCCCTGCCCATCCATTTCCACTCTGGACACCTGCTCTTTCTCTCTTCGTCTGACTCTTCCTCCTCTGAGTCAGGCATCTATTCCTTATTCTGCAATGTGAGCCATGGATGCACTGATGCTGAGAGTCCTTCCATGCACCCATCAGAGAACTGAAGTGAATTGGCATATCGAAAGTCATCCGAAATCTGGAGGAGGTCTATTTAGAGGGGCATGGCTTCATTCTGCTTACCTGAATCAGAAGCTACTGAACCCATGTATTTGAAAAAACAAAAACCAAATAAAACAAAAATGTAAATTAAAAATTTATAAATTTCTAGAGATTGAGTACTGTTTGCTGTGACAGTGAGAAACTATTGGGGCCAGTCATTAGTGAAGCACCACATTTTGTGGGCTTTGACTATAAAACCCCTCCAGATTTTTACGTGAACTTTCAAAATAAGCCCTGGGTTTCAGACACTGGAGAGGGAGACTTTTAACAACTCAAAAGATTTCTCACCAGCGGAAGGTCAATTCCATTGACTTTTCATATCTGGAGGTAAAATATTTTCCCTATCAACCACACACCCCATATCTTACCCATGAGACCTAAGTGTGAGGGTATAGTGAACAAGTATTAAAAGATCCAAGATAAAGAAAGGAGATACTGCAATGAAGTAAAGGAACACGGACAGGCCAAACTATAAACTACACCACAGGCATGAAGGTCAGAGTCTTACTGCCCAGGTGCTATAAAAGATTCAGCCTCAATCAGAAGAACACACAGAAAACTCCCTGTTCTCCCACTTCATCACCATGTAGATTCCCAGCATCACAATCCTGCATTACAATTTAGAGTGGGAAGAATCTGCTCCTCTGTGGAGAAAACAAAACAAAACAAATTACATATAGCAAACATAGCTATAGTCTAACCCTTGCCAGGTTAGCACGAATCCCCACAAAACTTAGTTTCCCACAAAACTTAGTTCTGAAAAATGTTTCTACCTCAAAGAAACACTCATTATTAAGATAAATTTTCATTTATCTGAATACGCCCATCACATTTGTAGGCTGATTTTCTGTGTTGCCATACCTCAAATTTAACTCATTAGTCTTATTGAAGGTTTTTAAATTTTATTTTACATTGAAAACTGAACTGAGTATTTTTTCAATGTCTTGTCCAATCAGTATTCTTTACCAAATCGCTGTAGTTTGTCCAATAGAAGTGTTCAGGACACATGGTTCTAGAAATGGAGTGCTGTGTGAAAAAGAGCCCTTATTCATAGACGTGGAGACCGTGGGACAAAATTATTTGCAGAGCACATTGAAATCTGCAAACGAAGTGAAAAGACTACAATGGATGGATGGATGGATTTTGATAAGAGTAGTACGAACCCCCAGTAAATTGATTTTAAAAAAGAAGAAAAGAAATGTCTAGGAAATGATTGTGACATATGTACAAATGTTCTTGATACCATTGATGTATGGGTACAAGAACTGTAAGAGTCCTCAATAAAATTTATTCTTTTTTAAAAAAATAGTGAGGAGACTTAGAGATGATCACATTCTAATAGAGAATAAGTCAAGTGTAGCAATGAATAAAGAAAACATAAATAGCAATTAAGTAATTTCAAAATATAATGAAATTAGTATGTGAAGCCAGAGGCCTCAGGATAATCTACCAAGTTTAAAAGACAAAATGAAAATTATTTATGATACCTAAGATGTATCATAAAGAGCAAACTTGTCATTATCCAAAACAGTTGACTAGGACTAGAATTCAGATTAGGAGCATCAGGAAGAAACATGTGGTTAATATCTTATAGAGAGAGTCCAGACTGCATCACATTTGAGAATGACATGTTGTTTTGTATATGTACCGTCCATTTTAACTAAAGATCACTCTTTTTTTTTTTCTTTTACATTTTATTAGGGACTCCAACAACTCTTACCACAATCCATACATATACATACATCAATTGTACAAAGCACACCCATACACTCCCTGTCCCAATCACTTTATAGAGACTGGAACTGCCCCCATAGGGATCTCTAAACTGTAATCTTTTTGGACACCAATTGTCAGTTTAACTGTGCAAGGGACCAGCTGGTGGGCGGTACCTGCTCACCTTTCAAACAGCATCCACGATCTTGAACTTTGTGTCGCCAGGGATTGCTACATCATCACTTACAACTATGTAGAGAAACACAGTTTACAAAAACATTTAATTGGCATGTATAAGGTTTAACTGTAAGCAAGGGTTTTTCCATCTCAATCCTATCACCCACCTAATCTGGGTTGAGAGCAGTAACCTCTATTAACAGGAAATTAATCTCTATTAAGCAGTAAATAAAGGGAGAACATGCTTTCTGTGATGTCCATAAAGATGACTTCATTATTTTCATTTCTTTTTTTTAGTATTACACCTCTCTTTCATTTATATTCATGCTTATGCAAAATGAACCACATAGTATATTTCAACATATGAAAACTGTCTTGTCTATCACACTATTAATTATAAAAGTTTATAAGAGAACATGTGTTCACATTCTATTGAAAAAACAGAGTTGTTGGTCCTAGTTAGAATACGAAAATGAAAGTACCATTGCCATGTTCACACTGTAAATCCAACATTCATTATAGAATGTATAATAAATAGAAAGTGTAGACAAGGGTCTTAAATGACTTCAGGGTATGTAATAAAATTCCCAGAAAAGGATAGAGGCATGGGTCTTAAACAGAATTGGAAGTTGTCTCATATGTGAATGTCAGTAGGTTGAGAAATACCCAACTCAATGTAATCAATAGAAGAAATATATCCCTAACATCTATACATATGGTAAGAGGGAAAACAAATTAAAAAACTAGGTTGTCTACATAAACATCTATCAAGAGTGTGCCAGGCCTAAGAATGGCCTGCTATTTTGTCAAACTACAGTGCACACAAAGGACCACGGAACCCATCACCTGCATTATGCAGAGATATCAAACCAAAAGAGGAAGCCCCACTTAAAATGAGGAGCACAAGAAATAGTCTGTCATCTCTAGAGGAGAATTTTCCAATTAGAACACCAATGGTAATGCTGAACCTGCCTTGAAATGCACAACAGTTCATATAATTTCTGCTCAACATACCCCCCTTCTCCTTCCCTCAGGATCATAGTCTTCCAAAAGTTGAGGGAAAAATAGAAAACTTTTAACTTTTTAATTACATTTCTCAGTGAACTATTTGAAACTCAATTATCCTACTCTCATAGATTAAAAGTTCTCTCTTCCCTGGCCTCCTCAGAATGGTATGATTTACCTTTAAAATAGAGAGCCAAGAGGTCATTTCCTGGCAATATTCAGAAAAAAAGAATAAGATTTTCTATTCTGTCATTTTTCATCTGCAAATTAATACACATTTTCCTCCTGTCATCATTTATATTCAAGGAATATATAGAGATAATAGTGTATAAGTTTATTAGCTCAAAAAAAGTAGATTAGCTTAATTCTGGATAATTACGTTACTACTGAAAACGTTCTCTGAAGATCAATTTAATAATAATAATAAGCCACCATTTCTGGTAGGTATAGGGGACCTATGGGTGGGTCTCATTGATTAATAGCTAATATCATTCCAACATTTCCCAAAAATGCCAAGTACAAGAATTTAAAAATAATTACTAAACAATCCTGTATAATAAGTAGTCTACTTACATCAGACTATAAGCTAACGTTCACTTTCGATGAGGCAAGATAAATGATTTCTAACAAAAGCTGCCTCTGCAATCATTATATTAGAAATAATTATTATGAAAAATATATAGATAGGTCCTAGTAAATGGCAAAATATTTCCAAGACAAAGTTTTATAACAAAAATAAGGGAGGGATTGGCGCATTTAATATAAATACTGAACACATTGTGATAGAATTCTAATAATGCTGGCTTCAGGGAATAACACACTTTATTGAATGAGACTTTTTGGAAAAGCAGGGATCAATTCTTCAGTTATTTAAACTGTTCTACTTGAAGACCAAAAACGCATGGTTCAATGTACAAAATAGTTATCAACACAGCTCATTTTAAAGAGCAAAACACGCATCAAATGACATTTCTGCAGTTATATTCTCACTGCAGGATCGTGTAGAATATGCACCTTTTTCTAACTTTGGGTTAAAATATCTACAAGACTGTGGTCTTCGAGGCCTTTTTCCATCTGCCAGTTCTTGCCGATCCTCAGGAGACAGTAGATGCTCTCTCATTCCACTCACCACCATCTTAAGGCAATCAGGGTTGTCTTGAATGAGGGGTTCAACTGGGACGGTTTTACACCAGAAATTCTTGGAGATGAGAGGAATTCTGACGTTAGCGAGGACATCAATCATAAAAGGCTGGCGATTCGGCGCATCATGTCTCAGTCCCCTGACGGCAGCATCATAAACCTGCTCCTCTGTGCTCATGGTCAGGGGTCCTGATTGAGCAGACATGTTACTCGCTGAGCATCAAGTTAGAGAAACTCCTCAGTTTTGTAAACGTCAGTGAAATGCTGGTGAATAAAGGCGTGTACAGTGGCTTTCAACTCAGGACAGTCTAGACACGCTGCTAGAACGCTTAGACCAAGACAGTTTGAAGCATCCACTTGCTCTTTCAAAAAATCAACACACATGTTCTTCACAGGCTGAATCTGGTACTGGTTTGCTGCATCCAACAGAGACTGCACATTGTTGCTATTCATGGTTGCTATTCACAGTGTAAGCATATTCCACCAGGTGTTCAATAATGTCAGGTCGGTGTCTTTGAGTTCTACGTCAAAGGACTTTGATTCCAGCGTGTCAGTTGTGAACATGACATTAAATACTGGCCTGGCTACAGCCAGGACCACACGATGAGTAGGGATCTCTCTTTCCTGATCCATGAGAGTCACATCACACAAAGTTCTCCGTCTTCACATGTCATTCATGACTGCCATGGCGCCCGCCAACAATTTCGCTTCTTCCCAAGGGGCAGGTTTCTTCTCGGTTTTTCTCCTGCTGCTCCGCGCCACCCTAGAGGCTGACATCCTGCCTGAGCTCCAGGGCTCCCCAGGCCCGGCCTGGTGTGGGCTGTGGTCTGTGGACTGAGTCTTTGCAGCTGCAGTCTCAGCCGCAGGTGTGGGCCCTTTGGCAGGGACCGCCTCTTCCTGGCTCCTCCCCAAGCCCCGCCCCAGGCGCGCCAGGCCCCGCCCACCCCACCAGGCACCTGTGTTGGTGCAGCAGCAGAAATGAGCGGGACAAAAACTGCCTTGAGAGGAAGTGAAGGCAGAGACCCTACTCCTCCCTGACCCTGCCAGCTCCTCCCACCCCGGGTCACGCCCAGAAAGGGCCGGAAGTGGCGGTGTCTTATTCCGAACTCCAGTTCATGGCAAGGCTCCTACTGTCCATGCTCTGCTCCCGGTGCCAGAGAAGCGCTCACAGCCTGAGCCCCTTGTTGCTGGCGCTCTCAGGTGGGAGGCTCTGGGATCGGGGACGTGCGAGTGGGCAGAGGCTATTTTAGGGTGCCCCTGCTGCACACAGCAGTCTGCTGACTAGGGTGCAAGCACCCTTTCTCGCCCCAGGAGCCCTGCCAGCGCTTCTCTTGGTGAGAGATGGGCGGCTGTCCCAGAAGCCGGTCCTATTTCCCCACTTTCGGATTGGTTGGGGTTCATGGTGGGATTCCCTGTTGGAGAAAGGGGATCCCGCCTTGGGTTTGGGGCTTCAGGGTTCCCTGATTCTCTCTTTGCGGGTCTCCTAACCCCCTCCCTTGTTTCCTTCCACACAGCGGCGCCTCCTCCCGGAGACTCCTTGTGCCTCCTCAGCTCAAAGGTGAGCCCCAGGGTCCTGTTCTGCTGACCTCCCTCTGGACCCGACCAGACTCTGTTCTAGGTGCAAGATATCTTGCTGGTCCATAAGAGAAACGTCCTCCCTGGCTTTAAAATATTGATGGTGGGTTTTTTTCTTTATGTTTATATTTTTATCTATATATTACTATGTTTTATTTTTCCTTCCCACTAAAATTTCTTTCTGTTCGTTATCGTTTCTGTTGGGTTTCTCAGTTTGTGAAGCACAGGAGTGGATGCCTACAGATAAGAAATGATGGGAGGGTTTGTAGGGGATGTCTCGTTGGGGTGGGGGTGGGTGGTGTCTGAGTTGGGGAAAGGAAGGGGCTTTGGGGATCAACGAATGAAGGAAGGAGGGAACTGAGCACTAGAACTAATGGTGATGACAGAAGTCATTTTAAAGGCGATTTAGTCATGGTGGGAAAAAAGACAATGTTGTGAAATTGATTGTTGTACTAATTGTACAGTTCTTGTGATGTTTGAATGGTTGAATTGTGGGATATGTACATTAAGTGTCGCAAAGGGTATTCAAAAAGAAAAGGTCTCCATCATGAAAACTATCGAACTAAATAAACTATGCATGAGTCAAAAACCAAAGCGAAACAATCAAACAAAAAATTAGGTATTACCAATGTGTTTGACTTCTTTCTCTGGGATGAAAATGGAAGTGGCCCTGAAACAGGCCCTTGGGTTTTGAACGTTGTGAGGCTGAAGGTCAATTTACTTGGAGCTGGTGTAGTGGGCGTTGGCCCTGGTGCCCTCGGCCATGGCGCGCTTGGCCAGCTATCCAGGTAGTAGCAGGTGCACAGCTGTCTGGATATCCCAGGCAGTGATGGTCGAGCAGTTCGGAATATGTAGTTGAGGTGCCTGATGGGTGATGTGCACGAAGGTGTCATTGGTTTGTGAGTTCACGATGCCCATGGCCCTGGACGAGATGCTGGAGTCCGCGTGGAGCTACTTGAGCACCTTGTGCACATACACAGAGTAGGTCACCTCACTCCTTCACTGGCATTTCTTACTGTGCTTCCTTTGAGCCATAGCTGCAGCCTCCTTGGGGCCCCTCCTCGGGCAGGCAGGGACTTAGTGGGGTCAGGTGGGTTGTTTGACTGGGACAGTACACCTGGAAAAGGTAACGCAGGTGTGCTAAGGCGAGCTCAGGGAGGACAGAAACTCTTGTGGAGCAGAAGGGCAAAAGTTTGCTTAATCTTTATTTTCAGTACGAATACAGACCATGAAAGCGGGGCCTAACGATCCTTCTGACCTTTGGTTTTTAAGCAGGAGGTGTCAGAAAAGTTATCACAGGGACAACTGGCATGTGGTGGCCAACCATTCACAGTGACGTCACGTTTTGTTCCTTTGATGTCAGCTCTTTCTATTGCTGTGAAGCAGAATTCACCAAGCATTGGATGATTCACCCTCTAATGGGGAACGTGAGCTGAGTTTAGACCTTCTTGAGACATATTAGTTTTACCCTAATAGGGATGTGTTGTTACCATGGTAACCCTGCTCAGAAAAAGAGGAACTGCAGGTTTTCATTGGGTGTGTGTGCTTAGTTGAGGAGCCAATGGGATGAAGCTGCCTTCTCTGGGATTAAGACAGACTCTTAAACTGCAGGGAGGATAGGACACGGCCAGGGAGCCTCCATTGGGCTTGGATAACCTCCAACTCTGTTGCCCTGGGCTATGGCTGTCTGTGGATGCCAGTCCCCACTATGCACTGGGACCAAAACGGTGGCAGCCCCCTCACCTGCCTGTCACACACCTCATGTTAGTGGTGATTCTGGTGCTAGAACATTGGTAGACAACCTGCTTTTGGTCAGGGTTTCCTATGGAGCAGGGCAGCTCCCTCCCTGTGATCTATTGCTGCCTTAACAGGACCTTCCAGTTGACCTCCCAAGTGGCGACGAGAAAAATAAGTCCCCACTCGGTCCCAGTGGAAGGGGACAAGGCTCCTAATGGTGGTGCCCAAGGCGCATGTACACATTGGAGCATCTCCAGCCAGTTGCCGAAATGGGACTCCTGGTCGAGCTCCCATATAGTGATGAGAAAAATGACTAATCCCCACCTGATGCCAGTCCATCCACCTTTTGCAGCAGGAGCAGCCTGCGGTCTCAGGTGAGGGCCACAGGAACATTGATAACAGGTTATTTCTGGTCTCCTAGAAAGTATTAGTAAGTGTTCTTTCAAAACTATTGTTATGTGTGAACCCAATAACTTGAACTTAAACAAACAAAAAAACAAGGAAAAATGTTTATTCATCCTATGCGAATAATGTAGTCTCTAGATGCCAGAATCTTTAATTTTCATCTATCTTACAGTTAGTCTGGAAGGGTCTCATGAAATTTTATTTTGATTTAATTGCCCATCGACCTTTAAAGCAGCCTGAAACCCACTCAACTCTCATTAGTTCCTTGTTCTGCTGGATCCTTTGATCCTCCAACTGACCCCTCAATGTAGAGGCCTATATGATTTACACTTCCCTTGAAAGACAAAATGTCACGACCGATGACTGTGTGCTGTCCTTACCCTAGAGCCCACATTCATGAAAATACTCTGCCATATGGCGGCCCGTGTGGAGCTTAGAGAATTGCTTCAGCTCGCCTCCAAAAGAATGGTATATTGAGGGGTAGGAAGTCCTCACTGATTTTGTTGTCACCTTGTTTGTTCCTTTTTTTTTAACTAAAGAAACTTCTTCCCTTTTTTAATAAGAAAAATAATAACTTTGTAAAAATAACTAGCACACTAGCATGTCTTTATGCAGGCCTTGGGTGTTTATTTGTGGTTTCTGGGGCTGTTGTCATATTAGCTGTCATTGAGTCAGTTCCATCTCACAGGCACTGAGTGAACTACAGAACAAAGCACTACACTCTCCTGTGCCAACCTCACAATTTAGGATGAACCCATTGTTGCAGTCACTTTGTTAATCCATTCAATAGAGGGATTCCTATTTTTCACTGCCCCTCCACTTTATCCAACTTAACATCCTACTCCAGGGACTGTTCTCTTGATAACTTGTCCAAAGTATCTAATACGAACTTTCACCATCTTTACCGCTAAGTAGCCCTCTGAAATTACTTATCTGATATTACTTCTGCCAAGACAGACTTGTTTGTACCATCGCTATTCATGGTACTTGGGGTGTTCTTGGCCAGAACTACAACTCAACTACATTGATTATTCTTCTGCCTGCCTAATTCAGTGCCCATCTTTCGCATGCAGAGGAAGCCATTGACAATAGCATGTTTTAGTCAGGTGAACCCAATTCTCAAGGTAATATCTTTTTAAAAATCATTTTATTGGGGGCTCGTACAATTATTATCACAACCCATACATACATCCATTGTGTCAAGCACATATGTGCATTTGTTGCCACCATCATCCTCAAAACACTTGCCTTCTACTTGAGCCCTTAATATTGGCTGCTCATTTTCCCCCTCCCTCCCCATTCCCCCTTACCTCATGAATCTTTCATAATTTATAAATTATTATTTTGTCATATGTTATACTGTCTGTTGTCTCCCCCCACCCCCGCCCTCTTCTCTGCTGTCCATCCCCCAGGGAGGAGACTATACGTAGATTCTTGTAATCAGTTCCCCCTTTCTACCTCACATTCCCTCCACACTCCAGGCATCGCCACTCTCACTACTGGTCCTGAAGGAGTCATCTGTCCTGGATTCCCTGTGTTTCCAGTTGGTATCTATACCAATGTACATCCTTTGGTCTAGCCAGATTTGTAAGGTAGAATTGGGATCATAATAGTGGAAGGGAGGAAGCATTTAAGAACTAGAGGAAAGTTATATGTTTCATCGTTGCTACCCTGTACCCTGACTGGTTCATCTCTTCCCCATAACCCTTCAGTAAGGTGTGTCCAATTGGCTACTGATGGGCATTGAGAGTCCCCTCTGCACTCACTCACATTTACAATGATATGATTTTTTGTTTCTTGATGCTTGATACCTGATCCCTTTGACAGCTTGTGGTCACACAGGCTGATGTGTTTCTTCCATGGGGGCTTGTGCTGTTTCTGAACTAGACAGCCACTTGTTTATCTTTGAACCTTTAAGACCCCAGATGCTATGTATTTTTATAGCCAGGCACTATTAGCTTTCTTCCTCAATGTAATATATTTCCAGCACTGTAAAGAGGTGTTATTCCCCTGTTTCATCCAATGTAATGTAGCTGTAGTTCTCTTGACTGTTACTATCACCATTTGGGGTGTTTTGGGGGGATTTTTTTTTCACAAACTTAACTTTTTCTGGAAGGACTTAAAATTACTCAAGCTTAGATTAAGAATGTTGATCAAGGTAGGATTCAGACCATGACAGTGTGTGTGTGGGCGGGGGGAGGGTGGGAGCTTTTTGGAACTAGAGGAAAGTTGTAGTTTTCGTTTCGACATCGTACCCTGACTGGTTTGTCTCCTCTCCAAGACCCTTCTGTAAGGGGATATCCAGTGGCCTACAAATGGGCTTGCAAGTCTGGCTACACCAGGTGATGTACACTGGTACACATGGGAACTGGAAACATAGGGAATCCAGGATGATGATCCCCTAGGGACCTGTGGGGTGAGTGGTGATACCGGGAGGACTTTGGGAGGGTGGGTTGGAAGGAGGAACTGATTTCAAGGATCTACATGTGGCCTCCTCCCTGGGGAACAGACCACCGAAAAGTGGATGAAGGGAGACGTGGGACAAAGCAAGATATGACAAAATAATAATTTATAAATTATCAAGGGTTTGTGAGGGAGGGGCCAGTGGAGAGGGAGGGGAAAAATGAGGACCTGATGGCAGGGGCTTGGGTGGAAAGCAAATATTTTGAGAATAATGAGGGCAACGAATGTACAAATGTGCTTTACACAATTGATGTATGAATGGATTGTGATAAGAGTTGTATGAGCCCCTAATAAAATGATTTTTTTAAAAAGAAAGAATGCTGATCAAGTAGGTCCAACCTTGTTCTTTAACCAGCCTGCCTCAGAGCTCTGAGATTGAAACCTGGACTTAAGACCTAGGGGAAGGTGAACAAGCGGCCATCTAGCTCAGAAACAAATAAGCCCACATGGAAGAAGCACACCGGCCAGTGCGATCACGAGGTGCCCAAGGGACCAGGTATAAGGCATCATGCAAAAAAAAAAAAAGATATAAGTGTGTGTTTGTATGTGTGTATATGTATATATGTATGTGTATATATGTATATATATATCATATCAAATGAAGAGGGAAGTGCAGAGTGGAGACCCAAGGCCCAAGTGTCGGCCAATGGAGATCCCCTCATAGAGGCGTTTAGGAGAGGAGATGGGTTAATTAGGGTGTGAGGTAGTATCGATGAAGAACACAGCTTTCCCCCAGATCCTGGATGCTTCCTCCCCCTAACTACCATGATCCGATTTCTACCTTGCAGGGCTGGATAGGACAGAGGCTGTACACTGGCACATATGAGGGTTGGAGGTACAGGGAATCCAGGGTGGATGATACCTTCAGGACCAATGGTGTGAGGGACGATGCTGGGAAAGTGGAGGGTGAGTGGGTTGGAAAGGGGGAACTGATTACAAGGATCCACATGTGACCTCTTCCCTGGGAGAGGGACAGCAGAGAAGGGGGGAAGGGAGACTCCGGATAGGGCAAGATATGACAAAATAACGATGTATAAATTACCAAGGGCATATGAGGGAGGGGGGAATGGGGAGGGAGGGGGGAAAAAAAGAGGACCTGATGCAAGGGGCTTAAGTGGAGAGCAAATGCCTTGAGAATGATTGGGGCAGGGAATGTATGGATGTGCTTTATACAATTGATGTGTGTATATGTATGGATTGTGGTAAGAGTTGTATGAGTCCCTAATAAAATTTAAAAGAAGAAAAGAGAAAAAAAATGATTAGGGCAAAGACTGTACAGATGTGCTTTATACAATTGATGTATGTATTTGTATGAACTGTGAAAAGAATTGTATCAGCCCCAATAAATTGTTAAAGTAAAAAAAAAAAAGACCTAGGGGAATGGTGAGCCTTATATTCCAGATATTTATGACAACTGGGCATGACAGAGTCAAAGATAAATTGTGTATTTTTCTAGTAGTCTGACTTGCATATTAGTTTTATAGGGGCACAAACATACACCCCTGTCAAATAACTGCCACTTCACAACTCCCTGACTAAGAAACTCTCGGGGGGTTGAAAAGGGCAATGCCAATGACATCAATCTAGGATATCCGACTAGCCACATCAGGCTAATGTCTCCCTACTTTATCACAGCTTAGCCTCTTCCCGTCACATTCATTTTGTGTTCCTACCCCTCCAGGCTCCTGGTCGAGCAAGTTTCACAAGTGGTGCCAAGATACTAGCTTTTTCTCTCTCCCTAGAAATCCAAAACTATGGGTGAGATGTAGGTGTTATAGTGAGATAATCAGGGAAAAGGATAAAAACATGTAAAGGGGAAGAAACTGTTGGTAGAAAGGTACACAGATAGTATCAGCACTGAAATAATTGATCACACCTCATAATTCTGTAAATTTTTAAAGTACATTGTAAATGTTTTTATAGCAATAAAACTAGCATAAGAATATTGTAGCATTGAGTTTATTGACTTTGGCTTGAAAACATAGATTCTTCCTGAAAATTCACCTATTTTGATAACAAATTAAAGTGTGTGGGTTCCTCTATGAAGTCAACCTTTCAAAACCTAGGCCAACGCTCAACTTAAGCATTGAATTCCCAAGGCTATACAGTAATCCAGGGTCATAATTGCCTTTCAGGAAGACCTGGAATCCATTCATCCTCTGAGACTAGGAGATACCTGCTTCTATTACATGAATGTCAATGAAGGGGACCTGACGAAGAGAAGAATGGACTCTATTAGCATAGCGTGGGCTCTGTCATTAAAACAAATACCTCAGGTTGAATCCTAATCTTCAGCTCAGGGGCACAGGGTGGGCACTCCTTAGGGCAAGAAATTCAGGCCAACAACCTGACATACCTAAGTGATCACTCCTCTTCTCATTCAGGTTGCAGATTTGCCACACATACCAAAATACAGGCCAGTCTAGGGAGCCAGAAGCCTGGGACTGCTGTCTTGCACACTTAAGCATCACAAGGATTTGAACTTCTGAATGGTTGTGAACCAAATCTGTTCACCTCACTGCAAATGTCCTAGTGTCTCTGCTTTTTATTTAGAGGGTGCATTGATTTTTATTCCAGAAGCTTGACTACAAAATGGTGAGTACTACAGAAACCTAGGGTATTTGCATTATACAAAGTAAGGTCAGGTAGTGATCGCTGGAAACCTGAGGTTAGATTATAAGGTAAAAGTGTGATGGGCGGGGCACAATGGATGGAGCTTTCTGAAGCTGTCTATTGCTATCAAATGCATATGTGGTTCCAAGCACTGGATAACTGTGATGGTCTTCCTTATGTGCCTTGAGGCTTGTTACATAAGGTATCAGCATCCCAGTTTGGGCCTTGGTTTTTTGAAATGTGTAATAAACTTCCTGAGTAGAGTCCAGATATAAAGGTCTACCAGAGGACATGAATTCTTAGCTCATCCAGAGTCACCATTGCTTCTTCACTACAGTTTTCTTTATTCCATCAGGCAGTGACATATTTTCTTTAGATTTTTAAAGATGGCAGATTTGGCTCTTACACTGTTGGACGTATCTTCTCATGGCTTCATCAAAAGAATGAGTCTGTTTGAAATGTGTCCAGTTGGTCAATAAATGAGAATTCCTATTCCTTATATTTGTTTA
Organism: Tenrec ecaudatus; assembly: GCF_050624435.1. Lineage (NCBI taxonomy): Eukaryota > Metazoa > Chordata > Mammalia > Afrosoricida > Tenrecidae > Tenrec > Tenrec ecaudatus. Next base: position 80,278,776 of record NC_134544.1, on the reverse strand, counting down.
TGTTGATAAAAAGCCCTGAAGAAACATTCCTCACTGGTAATGTCCCTTTCTACAACAGATGAAATCCTTCCTAGGCTTGCAGTATCTTTACCTTGCCTTACATAATTAACACAATTATTGTGCTATTATTAAAAACACAGCCACTGAAGGTGGTTTATTTTGCTTGAACTTTTTTTAAAAAACAAATAATTGTGTCTCTTCAGAGGATCCCATTCATAACATATCCCATGTATTGAGGTTGATACCTCATCACCTTTACTTTTTTTTTTTTAAATATGGAATGCTTCACGAATTTGTGTGTCATCCTTGTGCAGGGGCCATGCTAATCTTCTCTGTATCGTTCCAATTATAGCACATGTGTTGCCGAAGCAAACACCATCTTTGCTTTTTAATAGCATTTGTCCTGTACTTCTTCCAAGAGACCAAAAACAAAAGATACAAACTCATTTCCATAGAAATGATTCCAACACAGAGTAACTTTAAAGTTGTGGGTGGAGCTGCCCTAGAGGTTTCTTGCACTGTAACTATGTATGGGCATAGAAACTTTGTCTTTCTCCAGTGAAATGACTGATACTTTCAAAGTACTGACCCAGCAATTAGCTCACTGTACTACCATTGCTCCATTATCCATGATAGGTTTGTGATAAGAATTGTACGAGCCCCCTAGAAAATGATTTAAAAAAAAAACCATCTCTTAATTTTCAATGAGAATTCTGGATGTCCTGCTTCTGCAACAGGTCTTTTTGAAGATATTATTACTTATTTTAAAAGGGACACCACTAACTTCCTTTTCTATCTCTTCATTCAGGAACATATCACTTCACATGCTCATTGTTTTTTATCCATTTTTAGATACAGCTTGATGGCACTTTTGAAGATATCACAGAAGCCCACATTTTATTTAGTCTGCTAATCCAGAGACCACAAATCTGGGATGATTTCCAAGCTCAGTCCCTTCAAGTGTCTTGTGAATAACTGCCGGCCTGCCTTTAGGAGAACACAAGTAGGTGATGATACTGGCAGTATAATCATTGAGCTTGTATTCCGTTAGTTTAACTAGTAAAATTCAGAACCATGAAAGGGAGGTCATCATGTGCTTCAATATTCTCAGTCCCTCTTCAATTCTTATTTGTCTCATTCATATGCAATCCTTGTATGAATATCCTGTGTGAGAACTTTGTATGAATATCCTGTGTGAGAACTTTGTATGAATTTGTGTAACCATAAGTTTTCCAGGATATAAGTAGCAATAGATATTGGTTTCAGCATATTTGTTAGTCTAGGTAGACTAGAGAAACAAATTCATAGACACTCACGTGTATAAGAAAAAAGCTTTTGAGAAAAAAAAGAGAAAGAAAAAAGCTTTATATACAAGAACAATTGGGTATTAAGAAAACATCCGAGCCCAGTCCAGATCAAGTCCATAAGCCCAATATTAGCCCAGATGTGCAATACTAGTCCATAAATTCCTTGTTACACTCACACAGCCAAGTAATGATGGATGCAGGAAGATCACAGGCCAATGGGTGAAAAGCCTTGTAAATCCAGTGGCAGTAGAAGCACCGCAGCGCTGGCAGGGGTCTCCACATGGCTCCTATAACTCCCAGGGCTCTGGCTCCATCAGCCTTTCTCCATGTGGCTTGTCAAAAGCGATGTCTAGTGATGGGGAGAGGGCGGGGGTCCCACCCCCAGTGAGCTATTTGTCTCCTTAGTGCCTCCAAAGAGGTCATCAAGCTGCTGCCTGATTGACAGGCTAGCCCCCACCCCTCTCATTCTTAAGTATGTGCTTTTTGTGTTGTGTTTTTGGGGGGTTAGCTAAGTTCATTCATTTCAAACTCATAACAACCCTATACACAAAAGAACAAACCAACGTACAATATTGAGTCATTTTCATTATGGTTCATAACTCTGAGCCCATTATTGAAGCTATTGTGTCATTCCATCTCCTCATGGGCCTTATTCTGTTTGACTGTCCTCCACTTTGCCAAGTATGATACCCTTTTCCAAGTACTGGGGTCTCTTGATATCATGTTCAAAAATGTGAGATGAAGTACCATCATCCTTGTTTCTAAGGAATATTCTGGATGTACTACTCCAAGAAAGATTTGTTTGTTCCTTTAGCCAAACCAAAACCACTAGCATTAAGTCAGTGCTGACTCATAGCGACCGCCCTGTGGGTTTCCAGGACTGTAACGGTTTACAGGAATAGAAAGTCCAGTCTTTCTCCTGAGCAGCTTCTGCTGCTGGTGGTTCATCAGTTAACCTTTACTCTGCGATCCACATCGTTAGTTCCTTTGACAGTCCATGGTAATTCCAATATTCCTCAATAGCACCACAATTCACATGCAATGATTCTTTACTCAATGCTCAACTTTCACAAGAATATGAAGCAAATGAAAATACCATCACTTGAGTTAAACTTGGTATGAAGACATATGGCAGTAAATTTAAGTAAAGTCATGGTTACCCAATTTAGCAATATTTTTGATGATTTGGATGTTGCCTGAACACACTAGAACGTTCCATTGTTTAAATATAGACTAATGTAGGTGTCATGAATCAGAAGAGATATGGCTCTGGTTTGTGGTGAATATTTTCATTAGCTATCTTTTTACATAGTCATTTATCCTCCTTTCTGTCTGGCTGTTTGTTTCTCTCTCTCTCTCTGTTGATATCTGCTCTACCTATCACTGGGAATAAAAATGTCCTTGATTTGTGGCTGCATATAACTCCTAGAACAGGTTACACTCTTGTGTGGATTAAGAGAAGTCTGCAGTAGATAAAGTGAAGACTTCAGAAAAAAAATCTGGGTTACCCTAAAAGCACAGTTAGCAGCATTCTTTGAGTGGGAGGAGCAGACCCAGAGGCCTCCCTTTATCCTGTTCAAGTTGATTTACAAATGCACCTCCAATATGCAAATACCTCTGGCAGCCACATGAAGCCACAGCACCCGTATATGTAAATTCAAAATCCTCATCACTCTGGATAGCCTTTTGGGGTGTCATAAATCTTATCCACATGAACATGAAGCATGTGTGGGTTTTCCTTTCTGGTGGCAACTCTGGGAGGTGAGTGCTTCAGGGATTCCTACATGAAGTCTGGGGATGCAACATCTGAGCACATGACTCTGTTTCTTTTCATCACCAGGTGTCCTGGCTCAGGTGCAGCTACAAGAGTCAGGCCCAGGAGTGGTGAAGCCCTCACAGACCTTGTCTTTCACCTGTGCTGTCTCTGGATTCTCTTTAAATAGCTATTATGTGCACTGGATTGCCAGGCTCCAGGAAAGGGCCTGGAGTGAGTTGAGGTAATAACATGATGGGAAAATATACTACAATCCATCTCTCCAGTCATGACTCAGCATCACCAAGGGCATTTCCAAGAGCCAACTTATTTATAACTCAGCTCTGTGAATCCTGAGTACACAGCCATGTAACACTGATGGGAAGTCTGTGTGAGCCCAGACACAAACCTCCCTGCAACAGGCCATGGTTCCAGGACATGCATGAGAGAGGAGTCAGGGATGCTTTCTGCTCAGAAGCTGCAGTTTCCCCCATGTTTTCAGCACGCCTCTAGGGATTATCATGTATACACTCTGGGGAATCTTCATGCATCTGAATGTATCTTCTTTTCATTGGAATGGGCTTTGTCTGTCTTTGACCATATATACAACAGAGTTCACAGTTATATGTCCTGATAAGATATGTCTGCAATTGACTGTACTAACTAGAATTATTTGTTGTCAAAGCCAGAGACATTCGAAAACACCAAACACCACCACAGAGTCTATGCCAACTCACAGTGATGCTATTGTGAGTTTCTGAGACTATAACTGTTTACAGGAGTAAAAAGCCCTCTCTTCCAGGGAACATCTGGTTATTTTAAACTGTATACGAGCAGATCTCAGCCCAAAGCATAACTACTTTACATAAGAGAGATCCTTAAAGAAACCTTAATGCAAGAAAAATTTCTCTTATGAATCTCAAAGTTTCTTTAAGCAATCAGATGTATTCATACATGCTCCCACATGTATATTTATGTAATAATGTTAACTTACAGTGACCTGGATAACATTGTATGTGTTGATAGTCTTAGGTACGCTTGAGTTGGCTTCAACTCACAGAGATCCTATGTGCAACACATTGAAATGCTGCCCGGACGTGCACTATGCGCACAATCATTCCTCTGTTTGGACTGATCACTGCAGCCATTGTGATCTTCATCTCATTGATAGTCTCTCTCATTTGCATTGACATTTTACTTTACCAAGCACAAGACCATTCTCTGGGGACTAGTTCCTCCTGATGACATGACCAAATGAGTGCAATGAAGTCTTGCTCGAATGCTTCCATGAAATATTCAAGATGTTGGACAACAGAAAAGTGAGTTAAGCGAGATGTTGGACATTGTAAGATATGACAAAATAATAATTTATAAATTATTAAGGGTTCATGATGGATGGGGAAGTGGGGGTGGAGGTGGGAAATGAGCTGATAACAAGGGCTCAAGTAGAAAGCAAATCTTTTGAGGATGATGGCAACAAATATACAAATGTGTTTCAGACAATGTATGTGTGTATGGATTGTGCTAAGAGTTGTACAAGCCTCCAATAAAAATATTTTAAAAAAAAGAAATATTCAAGATGTGTTTATGTGAAAACAGACCTGTTTGTCCTTCAGACCACTCATGATATATTTAATGGTATTCCCTAACACCATAACCCAAATGTATCAATTCTTCTTTGATATTTCTTACAGGGTTTGGGCCATAATTGGAGTCACTCTTAGTTTTCACAACTGCGGCAGCTATTTCTGGCACTACAGATAGTGTCCAAGGTGCTTCTAAAATCATACAATTCATAAAGGCAGCACCACGCAATAAACTCTTAGGAGCAGAAAATAGCAATAGTGCTGACATTGAAGAAATCTATGTAATGTCTAAACATGGGGCAACAAGAAGATAAACATTCATCTGCAGAAATAAAGGTCGATGCATGTAAGTTATACTTAGATGAACCTGGACCACAAAATCATGTGGCACGATGATTAAATGCTCAACTTTTAGCCAAAAGGGTGGCAGGTCAAAACGAATCAGTGATTCAGTTTGTTAAAGACATGATTACTTTCTCCCATGAGCATTATGGATAAGAAAACCTTTATCAGACAGTTCTTCTCTTTCATGGAGGATCTAACAACCATCCTACACCCAAGCAACCTTGGGCGCTTAAAGTTCTGTAAATGTTGACAAGACATTTTCAGCCAACAATTAGCCAAGACACAGTGAGCTTCAACATATGGGCAATGATCAAGACAGTGTATTCTGTTAAAAATTTCCCGTTGTTAGGTGTGTTTCCCACATAAAACATCTACCCTTTCCCCCTGACCTGAGAAGAACCTTGTATTTTGATTTGTTTTTTGATGCTGTTAAATGCCAGAGTGCATTCCAATTCTACGTGATTCAATGGACACCAGAACTAAAGAATGCCTAGTTCAGCACCACAATCACAATGACTCTTTTTGAGCCCATTGTTACAGCCACCATGTCAATCCATCTCATGATGTAGCTTCTTCATTGATCCCCTACTTTATCATGGAGGATGTCTTTCTCAAGGGACTGGGATAATGATAATGCTGCACAAAACAAAGTCTCACTATCCTTGATTCTAAGGGACTCTCTGGCTATTTCACTCGAAACAGATGTTTGTTTTATTGAAAGCCTGTCCACGGTACTTTCATCATTCTTGTCAACACCATAAGTCAAAGGTCATCAGTTTTTATGGCCTTCCTTATTCATATAATATTTAAAATTATAACTTGGCTTCTAAAAGTGACATTTAAAAAGTCCTGTAATATGAGCCTGTTGGTGCAGAGATATAAAGGGCTGTGGTGGCGCTATGGGATAAGATTTGTTTGTGCACCACAAGGTCAAGGATTCAAACCAGCCAACGGTTCCCCGAGTAAGATGACGTTGTTTATGCCTGTAAATAATTACAGTAAGAGAAAGCCTAACAAGTAGTTCTCAGTCCTCTAAGGTCTCCATTGAGTCAGAAGAGACGCAATCATAGTGGTTTGGTTTTGGAGGAAGAGCTTGTTTCTTAGCTCGGTTGCTTGCTACATTGGTTTTCCCTCAATGCGGAAGAATGTCTGGGGTGTTCATAGCGCTCAGACCTCAGAAACAATAAATTAATGCATACATTAGTGGATGCATATGTTCAAATCAAACAATAATGCTGCACTGGAACTCATAATTTTGTAATTGCAAATATTGGAATCTATGGAGCCTACTAATTCAAGGTATGCTTGTGGGTCACATCACTCCCATCTGTGTCACCCAACTTATTTCAACAACCAGCTCTGGAGATACTTTCTGATGGAGCTGTGGTGCCTGCGCATTAGCATACTGTTTATAGTCCCTCACTCGTATCACAGCCAGGAACACTCATAGGCAAATGCCTGTTGTGGTTTGTTACTTAAATGAGGCCACCACCTTCACCACCCTGCACTCAGGGGATCCCAGAGACTTCTGAGTCAAGAGTCTTTGATACAGAAATGTCTGCCTCCTTTCTCGTCCTCCTGATGGTGCTGGGTCTCCCATCAGGTCAGTGGCAGGCAGATGCAGGGGTCACAGCAGATTGAAAGACCCATGGGTCCTTTAATACTTGTTCTGACCTTGCTTATCCTGGGTCTATTTGATTTCTGTTTTTAACTTGATCATTTCCATGTCCTTAAAGATGGATGCTGGAATCTTGTTCAGAATTGCATTATCATTACACATCGCTTAGAGCAGTGGTTCTCAATCTGCCTAATGCCGCAAACCTTTAACATATTTCAAGTTGTTTTTGTTGCTAGTTCATAACTAATTTTACTACTGTTATTAATTGAGAGATCCCTGTGAAAGGGTTGTTTGACCCCCCCCCCCAAAAGGGTTGTGACCCACAAGTTGAGAACCACTGTTGTAGACCATATTAACCTAAATCATTTTATTTCATAATTTTAATTTAAGTCAGTAACTTTTAATATAACTTTCACTTTCTTTATCTCATGACTTTCAGGAAACACTCAGGGACCATGTTGGGTGGAATCTCAGTCCAAAGGAGAGATTCAGGTTCTAGATCAAGGTCCTGGCCCTCAGCCCTGTATGCATTCCTAGATTACAGCCAAGACAGCATGCCAGACTTAAGAAAAAGCCATCTTGGAAGAAAAGACTCCATTCATCTGTAGAGCTTTTCAGTCGGGCACCTAGATAAGATCAGAAAAACCAAACAGTAACACAGTAGTTAGAATTGTTACCTGTAAACTTTTATTCTTGTTAGCCAATTAACAGAACACAGCTGCATCCAATTGGATTGTATTTTCCTTGGAATCATATTTTCTGCCATCATTTCCACATTTCAGAATATTGGGAGGTTTAGTGCACCTTAAGTATGACTGACCAAATCTAACTCCAAGCATTTATGACTGTTCTATGCAGGTTCACAGGGAATCAGAACTGACTACAGGACCCTAACAATTACAAAGGATCATCAAAACATTATTTGCTATGTTTGAGATTAGTATTGCAGTCACTGTATCAATGCACTTCCTTGAGAACTTGACAGAAGGAAATATCTCCTCCATGGTCATTTCAGTCAACACATCCTATCTTCAGATTATCACATTGTAGTCTGAGGACACGGTCACCTATGACTATGCAAGAAACAATGAAAACTCATATCCTGAAAATGCCAGACACCCAGGACAGAGGGAATGACTTTGACAATTCATTTGCTGTCCTTTTTCCCCCTTCTTTCACTTAGTGGTTAAAGCTTTGTGAAAAAAAGCTTTTATTTCCTGGAAATAGTTTCAGTTTTGGGCTGTTAAACCAGCTCCACAAAATTGGAGGAAACATTCTCTAGGACTCAAATCATACAATTAGGCCACAAACACAATCACCGAGTCAATTCTAACTCAGGGGCATTGTAGACTCTGGATTGTACGGTTTTTTTTGGAGGTAGACCCTTTAATCATTCTTCCCAGATGCTGGATTTCAGGTGGTCAATGCCCTACCCACCGTGCACCCAGGGTTCCTATATCCTCATAACAATTTAACACACCAAAACCAATCTAGTATTGTTTTAGATTCCATGGGGGTGATTCTGATTCACCGTGTCCAGTTGTGCACAGAGTAGAACTGCATTCCCATTTGAAAGGCTAAGACCTTTGAGAATGAACTCACTATACCATTTAATAGCCGGGTACCATAAACTTTCTTCGCATTTGCTTATGCACCTGCTTTGTCTTCAGCTATTGTGTTGGGAAGGCGAGCAACATGGAATGCCAGTTTAATAGAACAAAGTATTCTTGCATTGAGGGAGTGCTTGAGTGGAGGCCCAATGCTACCTTAATACAAAACCTATACATATATGCACACAGATCTATCTCCACATATTCATACATATATTTACATATGTACATGCCTTTATTTAGACCTCTCTATATGCCCTTTGCCTCCTAGCTCCTCTATTTCCTTTGACTTCCTCTTGTCCTACTATCATGTTCAGCCTTTACTTTGGTTTCAGTAATTCCTCTTTACATCAGCCTTGGTCATGCCCTACCAGACCTCCTACACCCTCTTCACCACCGATTTGGATCACTTGTTCCCTTGTCCCTGGGTTTGTTAACACCACTTCCTTTAACCCCACCTCCCCCTCTCCCATGTCCCTCAGAACTGTAGGTCCCATTGTTTTCTCCTCCAAATTGTTAATCCAGCCTATCTTATTTAGACAGACCTGCGGAGATAATAACATGCACAAAAACAAGACAGAGCAAAACCAAGCAACAATATACAACAAACAACAAGCCAATGACAAAAGCTAAACAAGCGGCCATCTAGCTCAAAAGCAACAAAGCCCACCAGCCTGTGCAATTATGAGGTGTTGAAGGGATCACGTATAAGTCATCATCAGAACAAAAAAATCTTATCATTGTGAAATGAGGGGGAGTGTAGAGTGGGCACCAAAAGCCCATCTGTAGGCAATTGGACATTCCCTTACAGAAAGGTCGTGGGGAGATCAGTCAGTCAGGGTGTAGTGTAGCAAAGATGAAACACACAACTTTCCTCTAGTTCCTAAATGCTTCCTCTCCCCACCCACTATCATGATCACAATTCTACCTTACAAATCTGGCTAGACCAAAAAATATACACTGGTACAGATAGGAACTGGAAACACAGGGAATCCAGGGCAGAAGATTCCTTCAGGACCAGTGGTAGAGCGGCAATACCAGGAAGGTAGAGGGTAGAGGGTGGTGGGGTTGAGAGTGGAAATGGGGATCGATTACAAGGATCTACATATAACCTCCCTGGGGCAGGGACAACAGAAAAGTGGGTGGAGACATCAGACAGTGTAATAAATGACAAAATAATAATTTATAAATTGTCAAGGGTTCATGAGGAAGGGGGAGTGCAGAGTGAGGGGTAAAATGAGGAACTGATGCCAGGGACTTAAGTGGAGAGCAAATGCTTTGAGAATGATGAGGGAAATGAATGTACAAATGTGCTTTACATAATTGATGTGTGTATGGATTGTGTTAAGAGTTGTATGAGCCCCCAATAAAATGATTTTAAAAAGAGAACTAATTCACTAAGCCTGGCTTCCAACACATTCTCAGTGAGTTTGAATCACCAGCCATTTGGTTTGTAATGCAGTGCTGTAAGAACTTCTCTTAAGCTTGACTCATGCCCCACTTTAGAATTTTTAATATGCTGTCCTGGCCTCTTTCATCACTAAAGTATGTAATCTCTTTCTCCTCCACACCCAGTTTTGCCCCATCGCAAAGTATTATTACTCAAATGTCAATATCCTCCTGTTTTCAGAATGTGCCCATTTTCCCATTCCACCCTGCCTCACAAAGTTAAAAAGATTATGCTTCTCTTAGCTTCTGTAAACTGCTTGCTGAAAGGAATGTGGAACCCCCAACCTTCCCTGCTTACACACTGAAAGCTTTGTAATAGCCTCAACCCCTCCTGATTGCTAAACCGGCAGCGGTTTTTGTCCTTATAAATCCACCTGACTATAATTTTCAGCTTTGAGTAATTTCGTCGAGATTTGAATCCTCCCAAAGGCCACCAGCTAGAATAAAGACTCCCAATTTGGACATAAATGAAATTACATTACTTATGCACACCAGAAGACTGCATGAGAAGCGTAAAATGAGAGCCCATGGACAGGGACATTTATTTTTAATCAATGACACATCAGTCAAAGGGATAATTACAAAAAAATACGGAACTCTACATCTCAATAAGAAAATAACAAGAGACCAAATCAAAAAATGGGGAAAAGATATGAACAAAAATGAAATACAAATGAAGTACAAATAATTAACAATGATTAGCAAATGAAGTACAAATGATTAACTTCACCAAAAATGAAATACAAATGATTAACAAACATGTAAAAAATGCTCACTAGCCTTCAGGAAGATGCAAATTCAAAGCACAATGAGATAGCACTTAACCCCTACAATGCCAGCCCAAAACAAAGAAGCAAAACAACAAATGCTGGAAAGGTTATGGAGGGATTGGGATTCATATATACCGCCGGTAGAGATACATACAGCCACTGTGGAAATCAATGTGGCACTACTTAAAACAACCAAAGCTTGAAGTCCCATATGATCCAACAATACCACGATTAGACATCATGGAATTCATACACAAAGCAATATACTTTTAAAAACAACAAACTAAAGCAGAGGTAAAGCTCAATTGAAAATAAGAGGAATATTTAAAACTATAAGATTTAAAAAGGGTGAAAAAGGATCTCAAAAGATAAAGTGCTATATTTTAACTTAACTGCATCTGAATAATCCACCTTCCAAAGAATTCTGCATGAGAACAAGGCCATTCAATACCTGTTCTATGGTCACAGTATTTCTCCAGTTAACGTAGTTAACATGAGTCAAAGGAGTGATCAAATGTAAAATCAGATATTGTTCTTGGTATCAATGTACATATGAACACAGGATGAGTCTATCAGGCTTTCCCAGTAGCTGTATTCATGATTTCCTGCAGGATTTACATTGCAGTCATACACTGTGACAGACATTTTGTGCAGCCCTTCTGTCCAATTACTACATCACAGTTTATCCTATGAGCTTTGGGGAACATCAAAGAAAATGTAATTGGATACTGGAATCACTGTTAATCACTAAATGCATATGCACTGCCACATGCCCTGTATTCATACGGTTTCTCTGCTGTACAAATCCTCTATTGTCACATGACTCCTTTCGGGCTAAAGGCCAGCCAATCAGAACTACATTAGTTAAAATCCTAATGTAGTTTAGTGACACACTGAGAGAAACCAAAGAGGGTATTTGCAAAGTCACTATATTGCCAGAGCTTTCCTTCTTATTGAGATCACTGGTATGTGATGTCACATGACTTCCTGTGGAGTTTCCTATCTTGAGTGAATTTTGTATGTTTTCAGTTTTGTGTTTCTGTGAAGAAAACTTAGAAACACAGGTAAAAGTTTGTTACCCACATTCTATGCAGCTACATGATAACTACTTATGTGAAATCATTGATGAGACATGAGCGCTTCAATTTTTTAAAACGTTTTTTTATGATTTAAAACTTTACAGAGTAAATTGGTTTTCTATTCAACAGTTCATACATTGATTGCAGTCCCCAAGATGTACCAGCCTTCTTCCCACTTCTGCCCCCTCCCTGTGCTTTTATACTATTCATCCTTCTTTCCTGTGTCTTCTAGCTTTTATGAGTTTTTAGCCATAAGCAAATGCTGTTCCTTTGATTTTGTATGGTTGATTTTCCAGGGAGTGTATGTTATTCTTGGATGTTATTCTTCCCCTCCAAGTCTATATATTGTTGGGCTGAAAGCTGAGTCAGAGGAGTGAGTACAGGTTCAAGAGTGAAACATCGCTAAAGGCCACAATCTGTAGATTCCAAGTCTCCATCAGACCAGTAAGCCTGATCTATTTTATGATTTTGGTTTGTTCCACTTTCTTCTCTCACTCGACTCAGGACCCTCTTTTGTGATCCTTTTCAGAGTAATTAGCAGTGGAAGCCCAGCATCATCTAGTTCTTCTGGTCTCAGGGTTGTGGAGGCTAAGGTTCCCAGTGTTCCATTCATCCTTTGGCTTAATTGTTCCCGTACATCTCCTATTTTCTTCATTTTTATTTTATGTTTCTTCTGTGCTGTCTCCGGTGGCTAACGAAGAGCATGCAGGTGGGGCAGGTACACGTGTCATCTGGGTGGGCACTCTACTGCTTGGTATAGCTGTGATCCAGAAACACCAGGTTCAGTTCTCTTTCAGGTACTGAAAGCTGGAAGACCAATGAGGTACCCATGCACTCTGTGCAAGACCGATAAGGGTTGGTCATGCCAGTAGAGGGACAGAAATGCAGAACATGGATCCCCATATGGTCACAATTGTCTGTCCCCACGCTTGGCCCAGGCCAAACTCTACCACCTCTTCCTCTCTTTTGAAAGCTTTGTTACACTCAATGAAAGGTTTTCTTCTTGGAAATTGTCTAATGTTTAAGGAAACGACTTCCACATATAATATTTTCTATATTTAATTCATGCAAAGAGCTTCTTTTCTTTGTGAAATTTCTGATGTGCTGTATGGCATCACGTCTGGCTGAAAGCTTTACCACACTCAACACAGATTAAGGATTTTCTCCACAAAGAATTCATAGATGAGTTTTGAGATATGCTTTCTGAATGAAGCCTTTGCCACATTCACTAAATACATAGGCTTTCTCTCTCTGCACGATGAGTTTTCTGATGAATGTTGAGCTTATTCTTCCTGAAAAAGGCTTTCCACATTCACCACATACATGGGGTTTCTCTTCAGTATGAGTTCACCAATGATCAGTGAGAGCTGTCTTCCTGATATAGCCTTTGCCACAGTCATCACATACATAGGGTTTCTCTCCAGTATGAATTCGTAGATGAGTTCTGAGATGCTTTCCGGTTGAAACCTTTGCCACATTCACCATATTCATGGGATTTCTCTCCAGTATGAGTTCGCTGATGATCAGAGAGCACAGTTTTTGAGATAAAACCTTTCCCACACTCATCACACACATGGGGCTTCTCTCCAGTATGAGTACGCAGATGAACAGTGAGCTCATTCTTCTTGATAAAGGCTTTTCCACATTCTCCACATACATGGGGTTTCTCTCCTGTATGAGTTAGTAGATGAGGTTTGAGATGTGTTTTCCAAATGAAGCCTTTTCCACATTCATCACACACATGGGGTTTCACACCAGTATGAGTTCGCTGACGAACAGTGAGTTCCTTCTTCTCGATAAAGGCTTTTCCACATTCATCACATGCATAGGCTTTCTCCCCCGTATGAGTTCACTGATGAACAGTGAGAGAAGTGTTCCTGATAAAGCCTTTGCCACATTCACCACATACATGGGGTTTCTTTCCAGTATGAGTTCGCTGATGAAGAGTGAACTCATTCTTCTTGAATTTTTGCCCACACTGACTGCATTCATAAGTCTTATCTAGTGTATCAGTGATCCGGTGTTCATAGAGCACAGACTCCTCGATGAAGGTTGTTCCACATTTATCACCTGTGTGCGGTTTCTCAATTTCATCAGATTTCTGATGCTGAATGCATTGTGACTTCATGAGCCTGGATTGTTCACACTCAGGGAATTTCTTTTCAGTACAACATTGCTCTTGTTTAACATGGAGAAGTTTCCTCATCTTCACAGAGCACAACTGATTTCTGTATTTTATTGCTTCTATTCTGATTTAATTCCAGAATGATTAAATCTGATTTTACAAATTTTTCATGTAAGCCAAACATCTCATCATTTTCCTTTGGAGGAAAATTATTTTTGTCCTGAGAAACAGTACTTTCCAATGTATTAAATTTATAACACCGTTCCGTTCTGTCTATGCATCTTTCACATTGCAAGTGCTCAAGCAAATGATCTTCATCTTTGTGGATTTCTATAAAAGAACAGAACATTGATTGTTTTCAAAATCTTGATTGACAACGGGTCTCTTAAAATATGCATTGATACAAAGTAGATATTTAGTGACAACCCTCTTATATGAATATAAATAAAACAATATGCTTAATGTTTATTGCCCATTGGAAGAAATACAACAGTGTAAACAATCCAAATAGTAAAGTTATTGTAGAAATCAGGTTGGATATGAAAGTGATGAATGAACACAGATTTAGTATTTGCAAAAAGAGGGGCATGAAAATGTACAACAAACATACTAGAAGGAAGACATCAAGACCAATAGACCATAGATGTGATAAGACTTGCTAATTCCAGTTGGTAGAGGTCAGATGTATTCATTTCATCAATCGTTACTGGAAGACAACTAAGTACTAGGCAAAGTTGGGAATGTGAAAAATGCAGAATGTTCTACTTGGGAAATAAAGATTTTTACCGGTATATATGAAAGGTATTATGGTACAGAAACATATTGTTTATGTTTATGGAGCCTGTATTCTAGCTCACACCACACATCTTTCAGTGTTGTCCAGTGGTAGCTTGCATGTTACTGTTATGCCAGAAGCAATGCCACCCAGTATTTTAAATAGAAACAGGATCACCAATGGAAGACAGGTCTTAGTGGAATCTCCAGAAATATGGACTGGGAGGAAGACCCGGTGATCTACTTCTGGAACATGCACCCCTCAGGTTTAATGGCAACGGAATAACACTGAAGAAGTACTAAATCCTCAAAGTACAGGCAACAGTAATCACTTGCTCCAATCCTCTTATCCTTAGCAGTTTGAGTTATTTATTTTTGGATGGTGTGATGTGTGTCTGCAGTGAATAAACCGAGAATTTGAAAACGTAAAAAAAAAAAAAATTTTACAAGTAGAACAAAATTAGAGGTAGAGTGCTAAAGTATATCCTAAGCTGATAACAGTTTTCTTGCTAGACAGGTGATTTTAAAGACCTGAAACGAACAGAAATCATAAACGTGTTTCACCAACAGAAGCAAAATATGGAGAAACATGTCTGTTAAAGAATTCCAACAGAGAAGGCAATTTGACCATCTCTATAGGAAAATACAAACAGTTTATTTCACAAGAATGAAGAAAACTTTAAAGGAACAGGAGAACAAATGAGAAAATGGACACTAAAACTATTACAGAAACTCCAAGGGGGAAGCTAAGGAAGCACAAAGGAGACTGACTCATCCATGGTGGGAGTTCAAGAACCTAGACTGTGTTGCGAACTACAAAGGGCAAGCCATTCTTACTCAGTAGGGGAGGAATGTGCTGTATTCTGAGGCCAGTTACAAAATCAGAGTTCTCTGTTTGGAGAGAGGCTTGCAAGATGGATTTTCATAGTAAGGTAGAAGCACATGAAAAAGGGAAAGTTTTGAGAATCTTAAAGAAAGAAAATTAGGGAAGCAAACATACAGTACTATAAATCAAATAAATGGAAACTAATCTCATAAGAGCTACAGGAGTACTTCACTCAACTTCTAGGAAAAGTGAGCTCTTTTATTCAAAGAAGTACACACTTTTATGCATCTTCCAACACCTATCGTGGATGTGAGGCCTTCTACTACTTAAATCAACGCCCCCAGTCAATTCCCCTTAAGGTATTTTGACCACGCACCTGAAAAAAATCCCACTACAGCTTGTTTCTAATACCGACCACAGTTCTCTTGTTCCAATTGAGAGAATGCTTCTGGATTGTCAACTAGATAACCTGTTCATGAGAAATTACACAATCTTAGACACACCAAAATTAACCTGAAGTTTGTAAAGCCTGCAGAATGTTGTATTTTTGGGGAATTAATGTTCAAAGGAACCAAGTAAATAGTGTTCTCTCAAGTGTAGAAGGCCCACTCCACTAACCTAGGACCAGAGAATGCAATGAGAATCCACCTCTTTGAGAACACCACAGACACTGCAAGGATTTCAACACATAAGCTAGGAAAAGCCAATGACTTTAGAATTCTCCTCACCGATGGAAACCAGGTTGCGATAGTTCTCCAACATCACATCCTGCTATAGGGTCTTCTGAGCAGGGTTCAGGAGCTGCCATTCCTCCTGAGTGAACTTTACAGCCACATCGTTGAATGTCAGTGATTCCTGCAGGAAGAGGAGTCAATTTAATGGTGTATTTTCCACTTGAAGATTTTTAAAAAATATCTTACAGTAAAGAAAACAAAACAGTAGTAAAAACTGTATATTCCATAATGTGTGGCAAACTGAGGGCTTGGTAGAAAGTATTTAACTTTATTTCTACATTCGCAATTATGGGGACAGAACATGAGCCCTATTTTCAGAAAGATCTCCACTGTTCTGAGAAATAAATATTTTCAAATACACATTCTCCAGGCCAAATAATGTGCCCCTACCCCCACCCCCTACAATAACCCTTCATTAAGGACCAGTCTTAAAGGAGCTCCCATAGTAGATGAATCATTTCTGTGTCTGGCTACTTCGCTATGCCTGAAAGTTATCTGTAGAACAGAGCAATCAGGTTCTGTAGCCAACCCACCATAAATGTAGCAAATGCCTGGGGAGGGCTCAGGGTGGGTTTCAAGTCAACTAGCACTAGGTCAAGATGGCGAGTCACAATCTTGCTTATTTATTATGTTACCCACTTATGATATTATTACCCATTGACTATGTATACACTAATTGCATGATGTGTACGCCTTATGGAAAGATCTGTAAACACCAGTACATATACCCATTGGAAAATACATTCACTTTCTCAGTCCTGACATGGGATGAGGAACCCCATGCTCCACTGGTCTTGAATATTTGCCACAATTGCAATGTCACTCCTGAGGATCACCGTTCAAGTGTTGGGGACCTCCATGCCCAAAAATAATGCACCCACTCATAAAATTAGAATTTTGAATACCAGTGAAATTATCTGAATGTGCTAGAAATAGCTGAGATTTATATTCACACAAAGTAGATTTATATTCACACACATTTGTTTATGTTAACAAACAAGTTTACAGTACATTGTGAAATGGAATTGAGACTTCTAGCAGTATCACCATTATAAAAGACTCGGTATCTCCAGTGGCAATGATTATCAGGAACAGTTCAGATGGGGGAAGTCAAACACCTCAGTTCTCCAACATTTTTTGTCAACTCTTACCAAAGTCATTCTTCCCACACCACTCTGTCTCACTTCTGGGTTTGAAAATCTGTTGCTATGGCCACACAAAACTCAATAGATCAAAGTGGTCTATTAATGAACCAGGTACATCGTGGGATCACAAACAAGAAGCTATATATCAGAACCGAGATCAGAATGTTCATATGCAATATCTCCCTTCCTCAATGCAGAATAACTTTCTAAGCTCTTAAAAGCCACCTTAGCCCAAGCTCCGCTTGACAACCTTAGGACAAATTCTTCTCAGTCATCTTCAGACCATATTGCCTTAACTTTAATTTCAAGGTTCTCTTGAACCTGCCATCTTTCACCACATGCTCTCCCTTGCAGGTCTCTTGCCATTGGCTCAACCTTTGGAGCCCTGCTAACCTTGCCTAGGCAGGGAAGGTGCTAAGTTGGGCAAAGAAGCCATCATATCAAGAGAGAAAGAGAACTGCCTGCAGGCATTGTTTGAGAAGAGACAGAGACATTGGCCTGTCATCTGATCTTTTGATTTGGTTTTGTTAGCCCCTACAGTCTTGGAGTTCAGAACGAACCAATGGATTAGAGATTTGCCAGCTTCCAGAAATTCATGAGCCATTTCCTTGAATGGCAACAACAAGCTGCCTATGTGACCTGACTTGAGAGCTCCCCCCACTCTATGAGCCAACAGCCTGCTGCCTGACATTCCCATTTGTATTCCTCAGCCGCTACAACTTATTATCTGACCAGATTCAACTTCACTTTGTGAGGCAGTGGACTGTGGTCTGCGCTGATGATATGGTTCATCAGTCTTTGCAAACACATTAATGAGGAGACCCCTACAGATTGATACCTGACCACTATATAGATTTGGGACTCACCAGCTTCCACATCCTGAAGAGTTATTTACTTGATGGCTATTTAGTTTTGTGAGAGACTGCAGGGAAAATCATAGAACAGCTTAAACCTCTACCTCCTAGGGACTGATCTACTGCTGCTCCTGCAAAATGAACTGTACTATTCATGGGTCAAGAGCTGTGCCAATGCAGATACTGATCAGGGCAGAAAAGACACAGCAACGGAGCCAATGGTGACAGGTCCAGAACAGATTTTCAGCCAACATAGTGGGGCAGGCAGGCAAGATGAAGAGGAGGATATCCTCAAGGAGCTGAGAGGAGCCTATACAGATGGAAGTAAGAAATGAGCTTAACTTTAGGGGTTAAAATGTCTGAGAGGGACAGAGAGAACAGGCCTGCCCTGAAGAAGATCAAATTTGCCTACATGGTTCTGTAATATGAATCCCAATGTGTAGCCTATTGATTCTGATGCCAAATTATATTCTGGTACTGAATAAAACTTATATCTGTGACTCTGGGCTGCAATTAGTCCATGACCAATGCAAAAAAATGAATGAGCTGAGTAGAAGAGGGCTGTGGCAAAGATACTGGTGTCAGAACTGGAAAACCATTGGAGGGTACAGGTATGTTTAAGTTCTCCCGTATAGGAATCAGAGCTGGTGCTGATGGTTGATCCTCTCTCCTGCAGGTACAGTTAGAGGAGGTGAGAAGGTGTCAACCAATTTTAAACCACTATCGCTTCAAGGCCCATTTTAGATGAATTAATGAGAATGCTGCTGTTTAGGAAAATATGTAAATATCACCTTCAGAGAGAAGCATTAAAGACACTTAATCAGACAAAAATCTGACGGAATAGTGAATTCTCCTAAAGATGTGGTTTTATTTCTCCTTAAAAACTACGTATAGCATATCATTTGAAAGATTCTCATGAGTTGGCCATAGAATGATGCATTATGAGTTGGAAGATGATGTCATCCAAAGAATCCTCATTGATGTATTAATCCTATGATCAATATACTCCCAATCTTCTCCAGCCAAATGTTGAAGTCAGAGTCAAAGTTTATCTCTAATTTCAAATTTCGACTTTTCCACTGAACTGAATCAGTATTATACAGGCTTCTACAATCCCAGTAGGAAATACAGAAAAGGATAAAACACATCAGAATCACCTGGGCCTTGGTCATTTTCTTTGGTCCTTAGGACACTGCCGACAACTGGGATGCTCTATGTTTGTCCCATCTGGATCAGCTTCAATTATGTTCACAAATTACAATCTCTCATGAGGATCTCCCGAAAATAATAATATCCGAATCAGGCACTTCTTCCTCCTTTCTCTATGCTCCTGGTGATGCACAATCTGCAAGCTGATGAGAGAATACAATGTGAGTAACACATAACCTGTAGGTCCAGATGCTGTTACTTTTTTGTCCCTCTTCTTACACCAAGTCCCCAATAATGTTAATGATGCCCTTATTGAGTGATGGAAAGCATGCTTATAACATGAGCCATGGGTCCTCAAACTTTGAAAACAGTTCACTGTCCCTCAGACCGCTGGAAGGCCGGACTATAGTTTTAAAAACAACTATGAACAAATTCCTATGCACACTGGGCGAGTCAGCTGCTAAGCAGGATAGGCAGCGGCAGCAAAAACACCTGGCGGGCCGAATGAGCAATAAATATAAAACTCATAATTTTCAGATATGTTAATATAAGATGACTTTATAATAAATAGTGATTGGGCAATCAAATATAAATGTCAAAAAAGAAGAAACCAAAAAGTTGGATCCCTACCTCACAGCATACAGAACTACCAGTTCCTTACTGTGTGACTCTCCAGGAGAATAACAAATCAATGAACTTTGAAGATAACTATTTTAAGTACAGCATCTGGAAAAATTTTAAATTGCTATTATAAATTAAAGATTATTTTATAAAAGAACTATAAATTGTATAACCACTTTAGAAACACTTTAAAATTCACCATCAAGTAGAGTTAGATATATAATCTGCAGATAGGACCCAGGAGAACTGCTGTACAGTGCTTCCGAGACTCTAAAGCCAGGACAGGAAGCTAATGGGTGTGTATCTCTGACCTTGAGGATAGCAGTCCAACTGTTAACACATGTCAAATCCAAGGCTCCATAATAAAACACATGACATGTTAGACTGAAATTTATGTATTTATTTTGAAATAAAGAAGTATACTTCCCCCAATAGTAAGTACACTTTGAATCCCAATATAGATCAACATTTTTAATGTAGCATTATTTGTAGTTCCTAATGCAGTGAGATCAGCGGTTCTGAACCTGTGGGTACAGACCACTTTGGGGGTCGAAAGACCATTTCACAGGGGTCGCCTTATTCATAACAGTGGCAAAATTATTGTTATGAAGTTGCAACAAAAGTAGTTTTATGGCTGGAGGGTCACCACAACATGAAGAACTCTATTAAAGGGTTGCAGTCTGTCTAGCTATGTCCCCTTAACTTCTTCCAAATCATTTATGTGGGTTTGTCTCCTGCCAAGGCTAACAAGGCAAAGAAGCCCTGGTGGCAAAGTGGTGACTGTCGGGCTGCCAACTGCAAGGTCAGTAGTTGGAAAACACCAATTTCTCCTCGAAAGCAGGATGGGCTTCCTTCTCCTATGAGGGGCTATTCGACCCTGTCCTATAGGCTTACTATGAGTCAGTGTTAACTGGATGGCAGTGAGTTTGTTGGGGTTTTTTGCTTCAAGAGGACTGGGCAACATACCCAACAATACATTGGTACCTTTGTACCTTGTGTTTATGTAAATAAACTGTCTGAAACCTAACCTGAGGATTAGTCACATTGGAAATCATGTTAGGACTAATTGAGTCATTTCAGAGACAGAAACTGGGATCTCACTACCATCAGAAAAGAAGAGGCAGGAATAGGGGCCTTTGGATCTTAGAATCTTGCATAGAAATTCTTCAATCCACAAGACAGGGAGCTGGGGCACAAGACAGGAAGTGATGGGGAGAAGCAGCAACAGAGACATGGTGGCAGCAGAACCAAGCGACTGAGATAGAGCAGTGGGATTCCCAGGCCACAGAACAAGAGACCTGAGTGCCTTTGGGCAGGAGGCTAGGAGGTGAAATGGGGGTATATCTGAGTACTTATCTGGGCCACTTGATTTGCCAACCCACATAGAGTTGAGTGTGTTTGGTGTGAGGCTAAGGTGCAGAGTGAGCATTTATCCGCAGAATTAAAAGAACTTTGTAACATTTGCCCATTCAGGACAGAAGACAGGGGGTTGCAGGGCCTGACCTCATCTGCACGGTGGCTGTCAAAATGCTGTCCCAAAGAACTGTACCTTGAGTCACTGATGATCCTAAATTGTGTGTTAGGGTAGAAAAGTAACCCCTTTGTCAAAGGTAATGTAAAAAGAACATTTATTAAACTTTAAGAGACAACAAAAGACACACACACACACATCATATGGATAAGGGAGGCCATTAGCAGTTCAAATGCAACTGAGGATTCAGTCGGGACCCTGGATAAACAGGGCACAGAACAAAAGGCAATGTCACAGATCATGACTGGTGGCAGATCAATACATCACATATACAGGTGGGACTGCAGCAGCAGGGATGAGACCACAATTGGGGCATGCACATTATTAGATAGAAAGACTTAAAAGATTGGTCCAGGGCCTTCAAACTGAGGCAATCAAGGCCAGACTCATGACGATGGCCCCTGTGCTGTCCTCAGTAAGGTGAGCTCCATCAAGGGTACATCTAGGCAGGCCCTTGGAGGGGGCTGGCTGGAGAGGAGTGCAGGTAATCTACTTCTAAGGCATTCTTCCCAAGGGGAAGATGATCTGCATTCTTGGTTAATGATCAGAAAGAATTCAATGGAAGCTGAATCAAAGTGGGGATCCAGCAAATGGACAGAGTTGTCACTGTCATCAGCAACGAAAACCTTAAACCCAACTCAGTGCCACCGAGTGGATTCTGATTACAGCGACCCTTTAAAAAATGTGGAATGGATTTCTGAGACTGTAACTCTTTACAAGATTGGAAAGTCTGCCTTTCTCCACAGGGTGACTTGTAATTCTGAACCTCTGATCTTGCAGTTAGCAGTCCAATCTGTAACCACTATGCCACCAGCCTTTATCAAATTGGAGTGTTCAAAATTTAAATTCTAATACAATTATAAACGATTACATAACCAGTGAATTCTATCATTCAGGGAGATGCCCAAATTGCTCGGACCCTGACCAATTTTGGGCAGCCTGGGTCCTTGTCCTTGTAAACTGGTGTTTTCCTGGGTTCAGACCCCAGGAAGGACGGATCCCTCCAGCTTCCCCTGAAGATCTTCTGCCTAGCACTGCCCTCAGGAACCCCAGGGATGCTCACCCTGGTTGGAGTCAGGTGAATGGATTTGGTTCACAACCCAGTCAGAAGTTGAAATCGCTCCTTGTGATGCTTCAATGTGCAAGGCAGTAGTACCAGATTTCTAGCTCCCTAGACTGGACCGTATTTCTCTGTGGCGAATCTTTGTTCTGAAACTGAAGAGGAGGCAATGCTGAAAAGGGCCTGTACTTCTTGCGCTAAATAGTGACCACCCCCATCACCTGGGATCAAAATCACGCTCGAATCTGAGGGTGTTTGCATTAAACACAGGGCCCACTCTAACTTTACAGAGCAATTTAACTAATTACTCAAATATCATTATCAACTTTGGATCCACATCCTATATATACAATATTCATTTTTAGAATGAAGTGGAAGTATTTAAGGCCTAAAAATTCTCAAGCTCCATTGAAGGTAAATATCTTCTTTTCACCAGCAATCTAACTGAAGAAAGGAATATTTTATGAAGAACATTCTTTCCCAGTCCATACTGCACCTCAGCCCATAACCCTTGACCTATCTGGCTAAAGTGATCAAGCTGAATCATGCTGATACATGCCACTCCAACCCAGGCTGAGCTTGTCATCAAGGATAACCTGCCCCAATCCCCTTGCATCCTGGGTATTCTTTACAATATCTATTGTGTGTGAAGAAATGCCTATGGTTGGGTAGTGCATTTATTCACAATAGTGTGGTAACTAGAGAAAGGTGTTGTACAGGTGGACAACAAGAGACAGAGGGACATGAAGAGGACATTCTAGAGGTGCCTTGCCAACACAGACATCTCCTAAACAAGAAAACAAGCCAGGGCTATCCTTATTTGCTACCCACTTAAGCTCTTGTGTTTACGCATGTCCAATTTTAAAGCCTTTGGGAAAACCTGCAGCCTACAGTCAAGGAATGACAAGGGGTAGGTAGAGGGCAGAAGCTTAAAAGTGCAAGATGGATCCAGAAAAGAGATGACTTATCAACAATTTTGTCAGCTTGGCCTAGATTCTGGATTCCAAACTTTCTAGGTAATGCTGACTGAAGGCAAACAACACACACTGTAGGAATGGGCTTATTGGCTTGGGTTCAAGAATGTCCCATCTATAGTCTCAGGTGTGAGTGACTACTTGTCTGTCAAGAGTAGTCATTAAAACATTTATCACTCTACACTGAAGGGTCAGCTAACAGGACCAGAGGATCCAGCCAGAGCAAGTGATCTATACAAGTTCAGTGGGTTCCAGAATGCTCAAAAGGTCTATAATCAAATGAATCAAAATTAAATTCCATGAGAAACTTCAAGGCTAAGTATAAGGCAGATCAAAGTTTAAGATTCTGGCAGCTAGATACTGGAGTATTCACATAGTATGAATAAACACTTTATGTTTTTTGTCTAAGTTCACATTATTGGGTGAAACATAATAATGATTGTGAGATTACACTTACTAACATTTTCTATGAGACCAGTAATAAACTGTTAACAAGGTCAGATAATGATACTTCAAGAAAACTGTAGACCAATATTGACAATGGATCTACATGAAAAAGTTCTTGAAAATATTGGGAATTTAGTCAGAAAACACATTAAAATAATTATATAAAATGATTAATTGGGCTCTATCCTAGAGTTGTTTTAATATAAGAAAATAAGCACTGTAATACATGAATTAATATAAAAAATAATCTAAATAGACACAAAATATACTAAACAAAGTCAAAGGCTTTTAATGCTAAGAAACCTCTACAAATCTAATATAAAACAGATATAGCTTAATATATTAATATACATTCCTAAAAAGAAACAGTCAAAATATCATACTTGAAAAAACATCACCCCACGTCAGAAAAAGGACAAACATAAATGTTCATTTTTACCAGTGATATTAAAAATTGACTGATATTCTAACTAGATAATCTGTTTAACATTTTTTAAGGAAGAGGCTTTTTAAAAAATTAAAATTCCTCTAATCATAATTTAATTATCATAGCCATAAAATATGCATGCCATGCCATAAATAGCAAATAAATATTAAAATGTTGTAGGTTACATTTCAATATGCTGAAATAACTCTTGGTACTTATTCACTATTAATTGCTAATCAGGAGGGTAAGTGGAAAGTTGGGGGAGAAAGAGGGAACCTATCACAATGATCTAGATATAACCCCCTCCCAGGGGAACAGACAACAGAAAAGTGGATGAAGGAAGACCTCGGTCAGTGTAAGAAACGAAAAAATATTAATTTATATATTATCAAGGGTTCATGAGGGAGGGAATAAAAATGAGAAGCTGATACAAAGGGCGCAGGTAGAAAGAAATGTTTTGAGAATGATGATGCCAACAAATGTACAAATGTGCTTGAAACAATGGATGGATGGATGTGTGGATTATGATGAGTTGTACAAGCCCCCAATAAAATGAAGTAATAAGGAAAAAGAAAATATAGCATGATCAAAATTACAGCATATATCTTACAGAAAAGTAAGTGTATAATTATTTAGATTAGAACTCTGAAACAGGGAATTTGTTTCCACCCATTCTGTGATGAAAGTCATGGATTTAGAGTCTTGTAGTTTTCTATAGTGCTGAAGGTCCTCCTACACTGATGAATTAATGAACTAAAACAAGGAATTTCTGGGCACATATTATATTAGAGTGACTATATAGTTACATATATAGACACATATATAGGTATATGATACACACACATATATTAAGCTTGACAGCAGAAAGGATTGATGTTCACCCAAAAACTGAAGTTTGGGGACTTGAACACACTGAGTCATGGATGCTCCAGCTAGCATTGGACCCTTGAGCTTCAGTTGGACTGGGCTGTTATATTCTCCTGATAATAAGCTCTTTCTTATGCATGTGTAAGTGTCTATAGTTTTATTTTTCTAGACAACCCAGCCTAAGGCAGGTTCCCATCACATTAGTGTCATATGAGGGCAAAAAAGGTGTATCTGACATGCTACTCTTGGAGAAAGGCACAGCACAAGGAGTGTGAAAAGATAATCACCAATTCCCTGACACCAAACCAATCCTATGTTCCTCTAAGTCTGTGGATTTTAGGTGGGTGAAAATCTATTTATAAGAAAAGTATCTGAGGGGCCACCCCTAATCCTAACTACAAGATCAGCTACCCCTCCCTGCATAAGAATTTACTTCAGAGGACAACAATGAGGCTACAGATCAGGGAGAGGGACATGACTGATCAGAGCATGCGGGAGAAAATGAAGAGGGAGGAAGAGAGAGTGAAACACATCCTGGCCAACCAAGCCTTAAGGACAATATCCCCACTCAGAGCAGCCAATGCAAAGAGAGGACCTATGGCTGGCCCCACTATGAGACATGACATCCCTCACTTACCCATAGTCCTACAGCAGACAACACTGGAAACACTGTGTGAGAATTGCATCCAATCTGACCCCATCACACCGAGGCAAAACACTAAGGGCGTGCAACAGAACAGCAAGGGGAGCAGAGCAAGGAAGTCCCAAGGGAGTACCAAAAATAGATTATGGGGCCAGGGCGTGGCACCCCATCAGACTCCACAGGAAAACACTCCTAAAGGTCAACAAATACACCTTGAACTTTTTACAGGCTTTTCTTTTTAGGTCTTTTTTTTTTGTTTTCTTTTGTTGCTTTGTTTTGCTGTCTTTTTGTGTGCCTGTTCATATCATCTCTGCAGGTCTATCTAGATAAGATAGGCTGGTAAATGATCTGGAGAAGGAAACAATGGGACCCATGGTTGCAGGCACAGAGGAGAGGGGGAAAGAGGTGGAGTGAAGGAAGTGGTGTTAACCAATCCAGGGACAAGAGAACAATAAGTGATTCAAAATTGTGGGAAACAGATTTCTCCCAAGTCATCGCTGCAAATATGTTAGACTTAGGACTCTGCTATCGATTAATGGTAAAAAATTGTCAAGTTACCTCCCTGAAGGCAATCAGTTGCCAGACTATTGTCTGGTCCCACCACAAATAGGGCCCACTCCCTGCTGTTAAGGACAATGGGTTACTTCTCCCTAAAGGATTCATTCAGTTTGGTCCCTGCAGAGTGGGTTTATACCCTACTGATAATGGTTTCTATAGTGAGCCAGAGAACAGGTCAAACCTGCTCAGTGACATCCAAAGTTAGGCCACTATCATGAACTTCGGGTACGCCCATCTTGTCACATGTATACCCATATTCCCTCCTTTTCCATAGCATATGAACGCCTAGATCACCCCCTGCCATTACTGTATTCCCATAGCACAACCCTTTCCTGTGATGTATGTCTTCACCTGCAATTAGGGAGCTTGCACATCCCCAGAGAATATAAAAGACTTGGTTAGCAATAAATCTCTCTCTCTGCATGTGGACCACCAAGTGAGGCTGAGATAAGCATGCTACCATGAAATGTGTCTCACTCCATTATTTCAATCTCTCTTCTTTCTCTCATGCTATGATTTTACTATAATCTTTACTTATTATCACTGTAAATTGCACCTACCGGACCTGTGATGATGTGTTAGGGGCTGGCCTTTCCCCTCACACAAAATCAGTGGCAAGGAGGGTGTAGGATGCCTGGTAGGGATTGATGAAGGGCAATTTAACCGAGAGGAATTACTGAAACCCAAATGAAGACTGAGCATGATAGTAGGACAAGTGGAAAGTGACAGGAAATAGAGGAAAGAGCTAGGAGGCAATGGCATTTATAGAGGTCTAAATACAGGCATGCACGTATGTAAATATATTTACATGTGATGATGGGGAAATAGATCTATGTGCATATGTTTATACATTAAGTATTAAGGTAGCAGATGGACATTGGGCCTCCACTCAAGTGCTTCCTGAATGCAAGAACACTTTATTCTATTAAACTGTCATTCCGTGATGTTCACCTTCCCAACACGATCGCTGAAAACAAATGGGTGCATAAGCAAATGTGAAGAAAGCTGATGGTGCCCAGCTACCAAAAGATATAGCATCTGGGGTCTTAAAGGCGTGAAGGTAAACAAGCAGCCATCTAGCTGAGAAGCAACAAAGCCCACATGGAAGAAGCACACCAACATGTGTGATGACGAGGTGTCAAAGGGATCAGGTATCAGGTATCAAAGAACAAAAATCCTATTATTGTGAATGAAGGGGAGTGCAGATTGGGGACCCAAAGCCCATCTGTCAGCAACTGGGCATCCCCTTACAGAAAACGAGCCAGTCAGGGCGCAATGTAGCAACGATGAAAAATAAAACTTTCCTCTAGTTCCTAAATGCTTCCTCCCCCCTACTATCATGATCCTAATTCTACATTACTAATCCAGCTAGACCAGAGGATGGACACTGGTACAGATAGGAACCTGAAACATAGGGAATCCAGGACAGAAGATCCCTTCAGGACCATAGGTGAGAGTGGTGACAGTGGGAGGGTGGAGGGAAGGTAGGGCAGAAAGGGGAAACCGATTACAAGGATCTACATATAATGCCCTCCCTGGAGGATGGACAAAAGAAAGTGGGTGAAGGGAGACACTGGACAGTGTAAGACATGACAAAATAATAATAATTTATAAATTATCAAGGTTTCATGAGGGAGAGGGGAATGGGGAGGGGGGGAAATGAGGAATTGATATCAAGGGCTCAAGTAGAAAGTAAATATTTTGAGAATGATGAGGCAACAAATGTGCTTGACACACAATGGATGTATGTATGGATTGTGATAAGAGTTATACAAGCCCCCAATACAATGATTTTAGATAAATAAAACTATCATATTAACCTTGTAAAAAACACAGAGCTCTTACAAGGCACAATGCACACATACTCTGCACCAAAGGTCAACACTCACATAACATGTAAGGAAATTTAGTAGACTCATAGTCACACTTGATATAAGAAGTTAGTATAACACTAAGAGCTTTAGATTCATGGGGAAACATGACATGCATGCTCCTGAGAGGAAATTCCTACACTTGTTGTTATAACAAAGTATTCCCATTACTCCGCCCATATACTGCAGTAGCATCAGTGAGTATCACACACACACACACACACACACACACACACACACATTTTCTTTTTTAATGAAAATATTCATACCTACTGAGATCAGGTTTCTAAAAGTTTCCATCCTCACATGTCTCTATAGTTTCCTCTCAGAAAGGTCCAGCAATGTCCATTCTTCCTAAGAGAAATCCACAGCCACAGTGTCCTAAAATATCCCATATACTCGGGTTCAGCAAGGTGCCATGCATTCCACTATGTGAAAGGATGAAGATGACAGTCCTGGGAAATAGCGACTTCATTTCACATGGATTAGACACAGGGGTCTTGTTCTACTAAAGATTTCCAACAGGGTTTAGCTAACCCAACTCACCCACTAGATCAGTGGTTCGCAACCTGTGGGTTGCAACCCCTTTGGAGGTCGAAGGACCCTTTCACAGGGGTTGCCAGATTCACAACAGTAGCAAAATTACATTAATGAAAATAATTTTAGGGTTGGGGGGTGACCGCACATGAGGAACTGCATTAAAGTATAGTTTTACTCTGAAACCAAATACAGTCACCATGATATGCAATTGTAGGCAAATAGTATTTATCAAGTATAATCTAATTGAGATACAAGGAGCTCATTGGTAGCCATCCTTTATGCCATGAATGCACAAGGGGCTTTCAAAAAGGTCATGGAAAAATGGAATAAAGATAATGGACTTAAAAAAATGATAATGGACTTTATCCATGAACCTTTTGAAGCCACTGCATATCTGTTCCAAATAGAATATGCTACATAGTACATAGTACAGGATTATGTTAAATAGAATAATGTAATACATCTTTTTTAATTCCTCCAATATTGTACATCTTTTTTTTAACAATTTATTAGGGGCTCATACAACTCGTATCACAGTCCATACATATACGTACATCAAATGTATAAAGCACATCTGTACATTCTTTGCCCTAATCATTTTCTTTTTTTTCTCCTCTTTTCTTTTTTTACATTTTATTAGGGACTCACACAACTCTTATCACAATCCATACATACACATACATCAATTGTATAAAGCACATCCATACATTCCCTGCCCCAATCATTCTGAAAGCATTTGCTCTTCATTTAAGCCCTTTGCATCAGGTCCTCCTTTTTTTCCCCCTCCCTCATGTGCCCTTGGTAATTTATACATCGTTATTTTGTCATATCTTGCCCTATCCGGAGTCTCCCTTCCTCCCCTTCTCTCCCGTCCCTCTCCCAGGGAGGAGGTCACATGTGGACCCCTGTAATCAGTTCCCCCTTTCCAACCCACTCGCCCTCCACTCTCCCAGCATCGCCCCTCACACCCCTGGCCCTGAAGGTATCATCCACCCTGGATACCCTGTGCCTCCAGCCCTCATATGTACCAGTGTACAACCTCCGCCCTATCTAGCCCTGCAAAGTAGAATTCAGCTCATGGTAGTTGGGGGGAGGAAGCATCCAGGATCTGGGGGGAAAGCTGTGTTCTTCATCGGTACTACCTCGCACCCTAATTAACCCATCTCCTCTCCTAAACCCCTCTGTGAGGGGATCTCCATTGGCCGACACTTGGGCCTTGGGTCTCCACTCTGCACTTCCCCCTTCATTCAATATGGTATATATACATATACACATACATACACACACACACACACATATATATACACATATACACACATATACCTTTTTTTTTTTTTTTTTGCATGATGCCTTATGCCTGGTCCCTTTGGCACCTCGTGATCGCACTGGCCTGTGTGCTTCTTCCATGTGGGCTTTTTTGCTTCTGAGCTAGATGGCTGCTTGTTCACCTTCAAGCCTTTAAGACCCCAGACACTATCTCTTTTGATAGCCGGGTACCATCAGTATTCTTCACCACATTTGCTTATGCACCCATTTCTCTTCAGTGATCCTATCATGGAGGTGTGCAGTCAATGATATGATTATTTTGTTCTTTGATGCCTGATAACTGATCCCTTTGGGACCCCTCGATCACACAGGCTGGTATGTTCTTCCATGTGGACTTTGTTGCTTCTGAGCTAGATGGCCGCTTGTTTATCTTCAAGCCTTTAAGACCCCAGTCACTATCTCTTTTGATAGCCGGGCACCATCAGCTTTCTTCACCACATTTACTTGTTCACCCTATTGTACATCTTTAAAATCTTTAGGATACCTATTCATCTTCCATGAAAACTCATGAAGAATATTAAGCTATTTATATATACCATCTCTCTTAAAGATCTATTAAAGTTGATATTAATTCTATTCTCTAGCTATGGTAAAGAGGCCAGTTAGGTTACAGTATATTTGTACAATTCACATAAAAACTTAATAGCTGAAAATTAACACAAAGACTTTATTTTTCTGGGTCCTGCAAATTTTACAAATTCAACTGTGTGGGTTCTCATGTTATAGTTAGAAATTCAACCTCATTTTATAGTTTGAGTTTTCCTTCTCTGAAAGATTTCCAACTTATATAGGTTCTGGCTTTTCTAAATGTGTGTATTTACACACATGTCCCTTGCTTTGTTTTTGATGTCCCTGAGCATTACAGATGGTTAACATGGATAGGTGTTCATGGAGAGATTGGGAGTTTGTGTCTACTCTGGGTCTCCAGGGAAGAAAGCCTGGGTGATGCACTTTGAGAAACCAGTCACAGAAACCCCTCTGCAACATCCCTGTGCAATGACACACATGGACTCTCCAGGAGCTGGTGTGGGTTTCAGGGCATCTGCTTGATTTGGTTCATTTCTAGGGGGAAAAATGAATTCTGGCTTCATTTGCTACCATCAAAACTGGCAGTTCAACCACACCAGCACATCTGCAAGAGGAAAATGAGGCTGGTTGCTCCTGTACAGATTTTGATCTCAGACACCTATAAAGGAACACTATGAGAGAGAATTGACTTTGGGGCAGTGAGTTTGTTTTGGCGGGTTAGGGACAATGAAAGTTTCTAGGTGGCACAAATAGCTTGCACTAGACTGTTCCACTGAGGCTTGATGGGGTAAAAAGCCAGCATTACTATGGAAGCACAGGAGATCTGCTTCCACAAATATGATGCTCCAGAAACAGTATGGAACTGTTCTGCACTCTAACACATGATATAGCCATGAGATGGAACTAAGTCCATGACACCTAACCAAAGGGGAAATTAAACATGATGATCGCATATTCATGTCTATGTATGCACATGGATAGTTTGTTGGAAATATGACTAAATCAGAGTAACAAACATAATTCCCAGTAAGAATCACCATGTCTATAAAGAAAAACATGTCAGCATGGCCTATCTAAAATAGTCCATGAAGAAGCCCTCTTGCTCCAATGGTTAAAGGACTGGCAGCTCCATGAAATGAAAGCAGTTGTGTTCCATGAGGTGGCCATTGGTAACACATGGACTACAGCCTAGAAACCCTAAGGAGGAGTGTAAGGTGCTATGGCATCACTCACAAAACCCACTGTAGTGCAGTAAACAAAACAAGCCTCTTATCAGGAACACGTGGATAAAAGGCTAGAACATTCAAGCACTACCATGCAGTGGGGCAGAGAAAATAATGGTAGCTTATTTTAAATAAGATCCTATCTT
The DNA here is from genome assembly GCF_050624435.1 of Tenrec ecaudatus. Taxonomy (NCBI): domain Eukaryota; kingdom Metazoa; phylum Chordata; class Mammalia; order Afrosoricida; family Tenrecidae; genus Tenrec; species Tenrec ecaudatus. The sequence goes on along the minus strand of NC_134544.1, from coordinate 80,246,890 downwards.
ACTATATACAAGAGTTATATATCTAGATGTTGCCTTGAATTAGAAATAATTGACACAATTTTTAAAATGAGGAGCTATTAGTAGGACACAGTTCTTGCACAGTAAATTCAAACAAAATGAAGAAACAGTTAACATATGAGAAAAAAACACAACATGATAAAAATAATTTACATACATAGAATTTGGTTCCAAGAAACTGTTATATGAAGGTCTGAAGGTTAATCAGGGCCACACTGAAAAGGATCAAATGAAAAGTTTACCGGAGCTGGCCACACTCCAAAGCCACTCTCCAAAGCCCTCTGCCTGAGGACCATGTCACCTACAACCCTGCTTCCTGGAAAGAAAGCACTCAATGGAGGTTTACTCTATGTGGGACTCTGCAATCCAAGTGAGGACTTAATCTATGAGGGGACATGGAGCTGTCGCTGCTATTGTACCCTTCTGCAAATCAAGAAGAGCTTAACCAAGCTCTAATACATACCTCAGTCATCAGTGGTGTGGCCTGATGACTTCAAGGCTCGCTTCGCCTTTCAGTAAAGGCCACTCTGGGGTCCCCATGTTCTCATGCCCGCTAACTGACAAGGAAGGAAGGGGCCCAGGCAAAAAGCACCCCCAATCGCGCCTTTCTGGAACGAGGGGTGAGGGTGCAGGAGGAGCTCTGAGCAAGAAAAGCGGCCAGAGTATTCCCAGGCCCAAAGCCTGAGGCCTGCAACCAGTTCAGAAAGGATTTAACTAGAAATGTCCCAGGAGGTCTCAGCGACCACGAAACACTGGCGGACAGGGCGTGGCAAGTGTAATGTCCACAGGAAACCGGACACAGCTAGGGACGCCAAGCCTGCGGGGAATTCCATACCCGGGATCAGCACGGAAACACAGAAACGCACTCACCCGCAGAAACTACTGGGATGATCACTGGGATCCTCCTCAGGCAGAAGAAGTGGGTTAAGCAGGAAATTGCATCACCTGGGGAGGGGATGGTGTCTGTGAGAAGGGGCGGGATCTAGAGATAATAAGGGCGACCTGTAAGGAGGGGCCTGGAGGTGAGGCTCAGGGCCTGGAGTGGAAATGGATTCATTCTTGGTAGTTTCTTCTTAGTCTGGAAACCCTGCTGAAACCTGTTCACTTTGGGTGGCCCTGCTTGCATTTGAAACACATTTGCATTTGAATCACAACAACTCAGAAGCCCAGACAGAAAGACAAACTGAAAGAAAAGTGGTGGGTGGAAGGCATGCTTCCCAGGGCAAGACTGATAAGGGATGGCTAGGAGACCCCCTGTACTGTCTTCAGTTTGGTGACCTCCATCAAGGACACACAAGCCTGCAAGCCTCTAAGAAAGACTGCCCCTTCCAGGGCTGCCTGGAAAAAGGTGTAGGTAATGCACACTCCAAAGTCCTCTGCCTGAAGGCCAGGTTACCTACAACTTTGCTTCCTTACCTACAACTTTGCTTCCTTGGGGGAGAGCACTCAATGGAGGTTTACTCTATGTGGGACTCTGCAATCCAAGTGAGGACTTAATTTATGAGGGGATTTGGGGGCTGTCACTGCTATGGTACCCTTTTGCAAAGCAAGGTGCTTACAAGTTAAGCGCTAATACAGACCTCGGTCATCAGTGGAGTGGCCTGATGACTACAAGGCTGGCCTCTCCTTTCAGTAAAGGACATTCTGGGGTCCCCTGCTCTCGTGCCCGATAACTGACAAGGTGGGCAAGAACCCACCCTCAATCGGGTATTTCTGGCATAAAGGGTGAGGGTGAATGAGGGGTTCTGAGCAGGTAAAGGGGACCGGCATATTCCCAAGCCAAATGCAGAGAGGCTTGTAACCAGCTCAGAAAGGATTTAAGTGGAAATATCCCATTGGGTCGCGATGACCTGGAACGCGGGCAGACAGGATGCAGGAACTGTAATATCCATTGGGATCGGGCCACAGCTGGGGATGCCGGGCCTGGAGGGGCCTCGGGGTCTAGGAACCAGCGTGGGACACTCAGGCTGAACCTTCGCAGTCAGAGGAAGTGGGTTCGGCAGGAAATGGCATCATTTGGGTAGGGGTGGGGCCTTTCCCAAGGGGCAGGGCACGGAGGTAATGAGGAACTCCTGGAGGGAGGGGCCTGGATGTGAAGCTCAGGATCTCTAGTGGCAACTGATCCATTCTTAGTTTCTTCTTAGTCTGGAAGTTCTAAAAACTCTTCACTTTGGGTGACCTACTTGCATTTGAAACGCCTTTTCATTTGAATCACAGCAACACAAAAGCCATGAGAGAAAGACAAACTGACAGAAAAGTGGTGGGTGGAGGGCATGCTTCCCAACTTCTTAGACTTTTGTTAATTAGTAATTCAGGAAGAAAGTACATATTAAAAACAAACATAAAATTAAATGGGCTAAGTCTTTCCTTTAAGAACAATTCTAAGTAGAGCAAGGTACTAAAGTGAGCAGAAACCTGATAAAAATGGGCCTTAGTGACAATTGAACACATCATTCAGTGATTGAAATTAGCAATTCAGAGAGAAAGAACACCTCAGTAACTTGGCTGAGGAAGTTTCTGATCTATTTCATTGTTTCACCTAAAATAACCTGGGCTGCAAGTGGTTTTTCTTAATCTGAATTCATCTAATGTCCCATTAAATACCTTATATACATTGTTCTGTCCTTGATGGTCAATGACCCACAAGAGTTTTACCTTCCCAAACTCTACTGTGGCCAGGCTTGTTTATTATCATTATTGAAACAGTCAGTTAAAAAGCAGAAGTTGGGCTCACAATGAAAAGTGGTCAGGGATCATCAGGCAATCATGGAAAAAATGCCTTAAAAGATTTTTGGCTGAGGAAATTTCTATCAGACACTGAGGTAGAATGAATTTCTCTGCCATGGAAATGTGTTCCTTATCAACTCTGGAAGAAAGCATATTGCAATCTAAAAACCAGGAACAACTGTTTCTTCTCTCTTTCTCTTGTCCGAATCTGAGTCTGCTTCTTTACTTACGTCTGTCTATTTGTCTAAACGTTTTACTATGCTACTCTCAGTTTCCAGCACAATGGATTAATAAAGTCAGTGATTCTTAGTAGGTTGGGTACCCATAAAAAAAGCCTTTACTGATTTCTTTTGTCTTTTTTGTTGGAAGTGAACTTTTTTCTATAGTTAAAGTCCAGTTCAGTTTGATTTTTGGTTTTTTATTCTTTTGTTAGTCACTTAGACCAATACTTAGATTGGAAGAATAAGAAATCTTGAGGGATTTAAAAAAATATGTACACTGCATATATTTACACCACCCATCTCTCAAGAAATGGAAATCAACAGCAGTACCATTTTAAATACTCCATGCAAGTGGTTCTCTTTGTTTTCTCTGCCCCATCCTCCTCAATAACCTATGGCTCTCCTGTCCCTGTTCAATCCCTGTCCTTTGCCTCCTCACAGTCATCAAAATCTTATCTTTTCAAGTATAATCCAAGTGCTTTGCATAATAATGCTAGTATTATTAAACATTTATGTTTATAAGATTGAGGGAGTTTGCTAAGCATAATGTTCTCTAGTTGTTTTCCATGTCTCCTGGTGTTTAACAGTCATTTTGTTTTTAATGATGCATGATATTCTATTATATGGAAGTACCAGGGTTTGTTTGTCTATTCCTTTATAATAAGTGTTTTTGGTTATTTCCTTGTTTTTTATATTTTGGAAAATGCAGCAATAAACAAGTATGCATATGTCTGTTCATATTGTATTCTTTACTTCTTTAGGGTATATAAAAAATGAAGAGACTACTAGATTTTAAAGTATTTGGATTTGCATTTTTTAAGGAAGTGTCACACTGATTTCCACCAGAAAGGTATGAGCATTCCAATTTCTACTCTTTGTCTTTAGTATTTATTATTTTGCCGTCTTGAATTTTGATAAATGTGTGAGTGTCAGGTGGTATTTCCTCATTGTTTTAATCTATTTTTCTCTTCTTGCTAGTGAATGTTAACATTTCTTAATATGATTGTTTGACATCTAGATGCCATCTTTAATGAATTGTCTGTTTTTGTCTTGTACCTATTTTTTCCATTGGGTTATTTGTATTTTTCTTGTTAAATGTTTTAGTTGCGTACAGATTTTGGAGATTTGCCCTTAATTTGATGTATTATTACTGAATGGTTTTCTCAATCTGTGCGTTTTCTCTTAATTCTTTTGATGAATTATTTCAATGTGTATAAATGTTTATTGTTTTTAGTATGTCTCAGTTCTTTACTTTTCGTTTATAGTGCTGATATTTCATTATGTTCACAGTGTGTTTATGCCTTGATAGTGACCTTTAGTTTGTCCCTAAAATTTCATTGCTAGCCTTTATGGTTCTGGGGTTTCTATTTAGGTTTCTGATGTATGGTGAGTTCATTTTTATACATGGTGTGTAGTATGGGTCCTCTTATTTTTCTTTTTTGTTGTTGTAGGTAATGAGCCAACGTAAATTAGATTTCTTAGAGAAAAGACTATCTCTGCCCCCACTTACTCTGCCTTAAAGATTAGGTGTCTATAGGTATTTGATTGTAGGTGTCTTTATTAAAGATTAGGTGTCTATAGGTATTTGATTGTATTTCCGGTGTTCAATTATAATCCACCAGTCTTCATATCAATTGTTTTACCAGTACCAGTCTGTTTTGTTTGCTATGGCTATAAAATACGTTTTAATGTCTGGGTGTAAAGACTTTCTACTTTGTTTCAATTTATTAATAGTGTTTTATCTATATCAAGTTTCTTTCTTTTTTGAATCACTTTTACTGATTTAGAGGTTTATACCTATTCTCTTAGGAGAGTGTGGCAAAAACAATTACATTGCACATTTTTGGGGCCTGCTAAGTAGGATGGTATCTGAAGGGCTGTGTAATAAATGCAGTTGGAGGTCACAATGGACAGTGTATTGGCTTATTGGTTAATCTAAGAGTTCAATAGGGGTTGCTTTCATAGCTATGTGTTAATCCAGGTAAGCTAGAGAAAAAAACTCATAGACAGCTGGATGACTCATTTGGAGTGCAAAAGAGATAAATAACCCACTGGAGGCCAGATACACTCACTCCCTGTAAGACATTCCTGTTAAAAAGGCACTTGTATCTATACCGATGCACCCAGAGCTCTGGAACTGGAGGAACCACATGGAGACCCACGCCAGCACTTAGATGCTTCCACCACCCCTGGGTCCACAAGAATTTCCACCCACTGGCCAGTGGTCTTTCTGCTTTTGGGATTATTGCATAGCTCCACAAGTCTAAAGAGGAACTTATTAACCAGTATTGGACGTATGGGCTAATATTGGACTTATAGACTTGACCTAGACTGGGCTTGGATGTTTCTCAATACACAATTGCCCTTTAATATAAAGCTCTTTCTTATACATATTTGAGTGTCCATGAATTTTGTTTCTCTAGTCAACCTGGACTAGCACAGGTGGTTTGGGTTTTTTTGTGTGTGTGTGTGCTAAATCTAGCTCCACAAACATTGTTATCTTTGATGAATCTGAACCCACCTGATGTCTCATTCAGTATCATGTATCCTTGGCTGTCTTCTGTGATCTACATCCCACATTGCGATTTTACCTCCCCGAACTGAACCAGACTCCTTGAATAAAGCCTTGTTACCTTGAAAGTTTGGAACATGACTGTTTGTCATCACCATCGAATAGCCACTGACATTGCAGAAGTGGAAACCTGTCAATCACGAAAAAAATGATTTAAAAGGATATTTTCTGTAGGCAATTCTCATTGTGCCATGAGATTGAAGAACTTTTTATGAGAACTGTGATAATTAGGAAGTTGGAAAGAAAACATACAACGAAAACAACTCTAATATTGTGGCAACGTGTGATACTCAATTGCTGATGACAAAATGGGTACATATGCAAATGTGGTGAAGAAAACTGATGGTGCTCGGCTCTTAAAACATATAGTGCCTGGGATCATAAAGTCCTGAGGTTAAACACAGGACTGTTTAGGAGGGAAACAACAAAGACCACATGAAATCATAACAGCCTGTGTGATCATGAGGTGTCAACAGGAATCAGAAGTTCAAAAATAACCAATCAAATTGATGTGAAAAAGCATGGATAAAGTTGAGACACCTGTAAGACAATTAAGACAGTCCCTTACACAAGGGCTATATATAAAGGATGATATGTGCAGGGTGCTGTATAACTCTGATTAAACACATAACTGTCCTCTATTAAAAAAATATTTCCTTGCCTCACTATTGCACCCTTAGATTTACCTCACTAATCTTACTAGACCTCCATGTGTACATTTGTACAATTGAGACCTTTTGATGCACGAAATCCAAGATAGATAAACCCCTCATAAACAGTAATGAGAGTAATGATTCCCTAAGTGTATGGAAAGGAGAAGGGGGACTGATAGCAATGATGATTGTACAACCCCAGGCGCAGGGAACTAACAACAGAATTGTAGGTGAATGGGTACACTGGATGGTGTAAAATAGGGCAATAATTTTAATATTTATTAAGGATTGATGAGGGGTAGGGAGGATAAAGGGGAATTGATGTCAAAGGGTTAAAGAAGAAAAAAATGCTTTGAAAATGATGATGGTAGCTACCGAGGACAGCACAGGAGGCACAGTGTGCAAATTGCATCTGACCTGATCCCACCACACCGAGGCAAAACACTGGGGGAGTGCACCAGAACAACAAGGAAGTGGAGCGGCAAGATCCCCAAGGAATGCTGAATGTGGATATTGGGCCAGGGCGTGGTGCCCCAACAGAGTGGACTGGAAAACACTCCTAAAGGCCAACAAACGATCCTTGAACTAACAAGAAAGAAAGGAAGGAAGGAAGAAAGAAAGAAAGAAAATGATGATGGTAGCAATTGTACAACTAGGTTTGATCTAATAGAACGATGAATTGCTATAATATCTGTAAGAGCTCCTAATAAAATAATAAAATCAATTGCAATAATAATAATGATAGTAAAAGTTTCTTCTGTTTCCTTCTTGGTACATGAAGAATACAATGGAAAACATAATTGGGCATAATGGGGAAGGGGGTCCCCTTGACTGCCATTCTGACTCATCACATACCCCTCATCCAGTCACTCCACTTGATCTCTGGTAGCCTGCCTTGCAGTGTCCTCAATGGAAGTGGTCTCAAATGCTTGGCCAGGGAGTGTGACTCTGAGGAAGGAATGGATCTACAAGCAATGCTGCAGCGGACTGGTAGCTGCCAGCAGAGAACCCTAACCCTTTCTCTCAGCCCCGAAAGCATACTCAGTGGAGGCATAGAGTATCTGGGATAAGGTCTTGGGGAACAACATTGGCATGGGCATGTTTCAGACTGTGGATGTTCAATGCAAAAAAGGCCAGTAATCATTGTCCCGTCCCGTGGGAAATTCAACGTGGATCCTGGAGGAGAGAGTGGGAATTGGGGGGACAAGAGGCACGGAGAATGGAGACAAGACAATATCCTGATCAAGTCTTGTTCATTGAGTGGAAAGTTATAGCTTATATAGGCCAGGGAAAGGGAAACAAGCCGCAGGTGTTTCCCAGAGAACAATAAATGGGGGAAGCAAGCCACAGGTGTTTCCCTGAGAACAATAGTGGGGGAAGCAAGATGCAGATGTTTCCTTGAGAACAATAGAGGGGGGAACAAGATGCAGGTGCTTACATATACTCATTAAACACGTTTACCCAAGGTTGCGAGCAGAGTTCATTCAGGGAATAATGACCTCAGAACAGAATCATGCAGACAGATAGAGACTTCTTTATCTGTTTCTGGCAAGATAAGTATGTCAAACACAGCTGCAGTGCTCTGTCACGTAGGCTGGGGTGGAAGAATATCCAGAGCTCAGGCTAATAAATTCCAAGTAATGGCCGGGCCTCATGGCTCCGGACAAATCATAGAGTATTTCATTTATTTTTTAGCCAATTTGTGATTCAGCTGAAAGGAGACGTCCAGGAGTAATTTCAGTTCAATGATTAGAAAGTATCTCTGGGCAGTAGCTCCACCTGTTTATTGCACCTGGTGTTTTGTTGTACACTTTTCTTCCATTCCCCCATGAAACATCTACTCTGGAAAATGGGACAGAATATTCTGTGTAGTCTTCAGGTTGTATCTACTTCTTATCCTCTCTGGATAGATGATGAGTCATTTTGTTTTTAATATATCTCATACACAAAAGTCGTTTCCAAATATGTTGTTTTTAAAAATTTTTAAAACAGTTTTATTGGCATATAATTCACAAAATATACAAATCAATAGTTCAGTCATATTTTTAACAGTTTTGTTTCATATTATTCACATATCATACCATTCAATAGTTTGATCACATCATGAAGAGTTGGAGAAAAAAAGAAGAGTTGTACAATCATCACCACAATTTAAAAAAAAATCATTTTATTGGGCCTCATGCAACTCTTATCAAATCCATACATACATCAATTGTGTAAAGCACATTTATATGCGCTTTGCATATGCTACCGCCTGAATCTGTATTCCTGTCTGGTCCTGCTGTGCCCAGCCATGGTCAACCCTACTGTGTTTTTCGACATAGCCGCTGATGGCGAGCCCCTCGGCCATGTCTCTTTCCAGCTGTTTGCAGACAACGTTCCAAAGACAGCAGAAAACTTCTGCGCTCGGAGCACTAGGGAGAAAGGTTTTGGTTACAATGGTTCCTGCTTCCACAGAATCATTCCAGGGTTTATGTGCCGGGGTGGTGACCTCACACGCCATTATGGCACTGGTGGCAAGTCCATCTATGGAGAAATATTTGAAGATGAGAACTTCATCCTGAAGCACACAGGCCCTGGCATCCTGTCTATGGTGAATGCTGGACCCAATACAAGTGATTCCCAGTTTTTTATCTGCACTGCTAAGACTGAATGGTTGGATGGCAAGCACGTGGTCTTCGGTAAAGTGAAAGAAGGCATGAACATTGTGGAAGCCATGGAGCGTTGTGGTTCCAAGAATGGCAAGACCAGCAAGAAGATCACCATTGCTGACTGTGGACAACTCTAATTAAATGTGATCAGAATTTTCTGTTTTATCTTAAGCACCAGACCATTCCTTGTGTAGCTTGGGAAATCACCCTTCTACTCCCCATGTGCTGGCAGTATCGATTAATCTTGTGCTCTCACTCCAGTTCTTCGAGTTTTCTCTTTCCTTATTCCCCGAGTCCAGCTGGAAAGCAGAGTTACGTTTATGATTATGAAATAAAAGATAAACAATTAAAAAGCACATTTGTACATTGGTTGCCATCATCATTCTCAAAACATTTGGTTTCCACTTAAGCCCTTGGCATCAGCTCCTCATTGTTCCCTTCCTCCCTGCACACCTTCCCTCATGAACCTTGATAATTTATAAATGATTATTTTGTCCTATCTTGCATTATCCGATGTCTCCCTTCACAATTTATTTCCTTTTTTGATACACACTGAAAACAACAAATTTAATGAACACAAATTAGATATCCTTGAACCCCAAATAATAACAGACTCCAAGGGACAAAGGTGCAGTTTCTACATGAGCAGTTGTTTGGTTTAATTAATGGAGTGTGTTAAAGGTGTGGAGTTCATTAGAAGAAGTAGCTATGTTCACTGGTAGAAGACTGGATCAATTTTTCAGAGTGCAAATGAGTTAAGAGTCTCATTTAGATTCTCAACATCATCCAATGTTGGTCCAAATTTTTTGTGGGGGCTAAAGTGTGACCATTTGAATCAACATCCTGCATTATCAGAGAAAAGCCTGGCAGTTTGCCTCCTTAAATATCACAGAGTCACCTTTGAAACAGTTGATCTTGATACTTGATGCTGCCAGGTATCAAGACACACTGGAAAACAGTGGGCTCAAGATATCCAGACAAGGGATTTCTTTTTCAAGGACAGCACCCAATTCTTGTTCAGAAAAGACACATAAGTGTTTCCAAGTGCTCTGAGATTTCAAACAACATAGTAGTCATTGAGATGGGGAGGTCCATAGTAAGAGAAAATATTGGGACACCTAGAATTTGCACTTCTGAGGGTGAAGTAAATGGGTCACGATAGGTCACCACTTTCCAAGTTGAATATTGGCTGGTGAGACTGTTGTTCCTGGGGCTGAGAGCATGAGAGTCACACTCACATTTGACAAGAACTTCAATTGAGCTGAGCTCAAAGAGAAAGAAGAACCTTGGTATTGGCCCTCTTTCAGGATTTAGGAGAAGCAGCTCCATTATTCTGTGCCCAGTGATCGGTCAAGTTGATTGTTGACATCATTGAAGGCAGGAATTTACAGGCGTCTGAGTGGTACATAGCAAAAACTGAGTAGGTTACAAGGGACATGTAGTGCACAGCAACTTGGCTTGAGAATGTTTTCGAAGGCAAACACTCACTGGTAGGACTCTGCATAACCATGACCATGTCCACGAGATTCCCTGAGATGTCCAGTGACAGCAGGAAGGGGCGAGCATGCTCAGGGAATCAGGATCAAGTGGGGGTTCCATGGTCGGAAGATGGGGTCACAGCAGCACCCAGAAGCTTTGACAGTATGCTGCATCTCAAAACTCCGAGGGACAGGGTCATCTGTTGACGATCCATCAGCAGGCAGGGGCTCAGAGGGAAGGTGCACAAGTGATCGTGCTGTGTGCCTCATGTCCCTGGACTCCCTGGACTGCTGGTGGGATTCAGTCCCAAGGGCTCCTAGTGCGACTCCCAATTGTGGAGGCTGGAGACACTGGACAGATGGAACTGAGGTGGGAAGTGGGGAGACACTGGATCCCGCAGGACTACTGACATTGAAGGTAGGGCCCTCAGGCTGCACAGCAGAGCTGCCTGCCCAGGAGGGATGTGTGAGACCAGGACACACCAGTGCACAGCCCCCAAGCCCACTGTGTTGCAGCCAGAGTCAGAGAGCAAGTCCTGGCCCTGCGTGAATTAAAGGACTGCAGATGCCCCTGAAGAGCTTGGGCTTCCTTCCAGGCCGTCCACTCCGGGCTGGTCAGTGCTGTGGGCTCCACGTGGTCCACGGAGGTGCGGTCCCTGCCCTGTTTCCACAGCTCATGGCGCCCAGGTTGCAGAATGCGCACGAAGGCGTCCATGGGAAATGTGACCCCAGCTTCCCCGCAGCTGCACTGAGAAGCAGCTTTACCGTAATTAACCCAGCGCAGAACGGCGAAATGGATGGATTCCGCACAGTTGAAACCGCGATGGAAGCCAGCGTGGGAGCCCTAGGGGAATGTGACCATGAACGCGCCTGCTTCCTGGGTGATCCGACCAAAGGGAATGCATTTTCCCTGAGGAGGCTGGGTGAGATGAGGGCCACCTTGTGCCACAGGAAGTTCTCTCGCAGACACTAGAACTGCCAGGGAGCTTTTCCAGGCGGGCTCCTTGCTCAGGGGGCACCGCATACCAAGTGTTGTGCTCCTTGAAGTGCAGGTGGGTGATGCTGTACAGGTCTTTGTCCTACGTGTGCCAAGCGGAGGTGGTCTTCCACAGGCCAAAGTACAGGGAGTGGGGATTGACGCCTTTGACAACAACTCCACACTCCTGCTCCAGGAGACCCTGGATCGTCCCCAGGTGTGTGAGGTTCCAATGCTCTGTCTTTTCACCAAATAAGGAGCCGCATACCTTAGCCCCATAAATGGGAGAATGGTACAGGCAGCTCTTCCAATATGTTCGCTCCAAATCTTCAACATCCCAGTGTGTGGGAGTGCGATGTCTGTCAGTGTTGGCCAAGTGGCGATGCTCCTTTACGGTCATTGATTTCTTCGTTTTATGGTCTTGCAAAAGACACCTGCCTGCCCCATAGCTACCTGCTGAACAGGACTGGCTATGAGGTGGCATCCACATTGTCAGTTCTGTCTGGCTGTCCACCCTTCGGTGTGATTATCTTTGCCAGGCCTGCATGGTGGGCACCTTGGTATTCCATATAAACAATATATTTGTTGAAATCCTTTCAATTCTTCCATGAGGGGCCAGAAAATCATGATTTTAAGACTTGTGTTCTGGCTTTGATAATCAGGGGACTTCAGGCTGCAAAATAAAGTCATAAAACCCTGTTCTCATGGCCGTTCTGTGTATCTTGGAATTCTGGGCTTTTGTTTCTTTATCTCTCTGAAAATTTATTCCAGTGTATTGATTTCTCCGTGAGAGCAAATGTACTTCCTCCCGGCATGTTGATTCACTAAGGGAATTCTACTATGGTGGACAGCTATTGTTTTCCCCCAAAGAGACAGGACTTGTCCACATGGAGTGGTTTTTCCCAGACTGCCCCTGCCTCAGTATGCTGCTCTGGAAGGTTACTCAGTTGGAAGGGTATCTGTATTAGTTGATACTTAATTTCAGTTGCAATCATGTGAAATCTCCAATTCCACTAACAAGAAGTGCCTCCAGGGGTTTTTTAAAAAGTAAATCTAAAGAAAATAATTCAGAAACATTCAACATAAGTGAAGGTTTCCAGAAATGCAAGTAAAGAAACAATCTGGTAAAGAAAAATAGCATGAAGATGGTAATATCAAAAATAACAATGTAAAATATGAACCAAGAGAACTAGCCAAACAGACTCAATGACATCAGTTCGACCCTATAGGACATGGTGGAGATGTCTTTGTGCTTTTCTCTGGCTGTAACTCTTTTTTTTTTTTTTTTTTTGGAGAGTAAGTTCTTTTATTTATCTCTTCAAGGAGGTGATAATATTTTCTGTTGCTTTCTGTATTTCTTTATCCTCTTTGGTAACTGAAGAAAGTGACAATCCCAATTTACAGAACTCCACAGCATCCTTCTTTTTATTAAGATCTATAGAGCACTTTGCCAAATATAAATAATTGGACTTGGAATAACCAGGATGCAGTTCTTCAGCCTTAAGGAAATTGTGCAAAGCTTCTCCAACGGTTGATGTTGGTACTCTTCCAAACAGAGTAATAGCCATTTTTTTCTCAATCCAGTTAAGTTTTGAGACAGTATAGCAGTATCTTCCTTTGAGGTAATACAAATGGGGTTCTTCAGGTAGTAATTGGATTGCTTTATCAAGATGTTCCTTGAAGCGATGGCCATAGTTGACTTTGTTTTGCAAACCCTCAAACTCAGATACATAGCCGCACAAAATTGCAAACCACATATGACAATATCCATTCGTGGGTGCTTTCATAACACCTTTTTCACCCAACGTTTTTCCAATATTAGCATAATGTTTCTTTTCTTGTACATTTGTAGATAAATCATACATGTCCGTGTAAGCACGAGTTAGCCGCCAAATAAACTCTATTTCTTCTTTAAACTTTTCCTTATGGTCACAAAGTAGTTCAAAGCTCTCCACCTTGCCAGACTCGGTCGTACGTAAGTGATCTGCCTTCTGCAGAAGGGCTTCTAAGGTTAATTTCTCCACGTGTGCGTTAAATGCCTTAGGGACCGGAAAGCCCTGCTCTTCTGTGTCAGTATTCACGGTAACATACATAGCCACACGCAATGACGCAGAATGCAGGAAGATCACAGGCCAGCGAGTGCAGAGCTGTGTGGATCCAAGCTCAGCAGGAATACGGCAGGACCAGAAGCTCTAGGGCCAATGATAGAGTCCCAGCAATCAGGAAGGTGAAGGGGCAGAGAGTGATGTCTCTAGTGTCTCACGCTCTTGGTTTCTCACACCCTGGCTGTAACTCTTTTTTAAAATTTTATTTTAGCCCATTATGGTTTGTTCTCTATAATATTTTGTTGGAGTTCAACGATTTGCACTCGTAAGCTATATAGCCAAGAGGCAACAGAGTGTAACACAGAGACTTATTCTGAAGTCTTTGTACTGAATGCCATACAAATCTGCTTCGGAGAAATAGATGTAACGAAACAAAACAAACACATAACTTCCAAGGTTCCAAAAACCCAGCAGAAAATAACAATTTAGTGTATTTGTGGGTGTTAACATATGGAAAACAGATATTGTGCAAATCTTAAATTGACACCCAGGGCTTCTTTTGTATAGATATTATAACAATATGCAGTACTTCACCTACAAAACTTTCTTGTTCAAAGGTTCTCTAACACGAGTGGCTTTATTATGCAGAGACAACGTTTTAAGAAACTCACAGTGGAAACAATCCAGTATCGACAAACCCTAGTGATCAAACACAATCCTTTTAATGTAAAGTGAGGACAATATATAGAGTATGTCCTAGCTGTGGGTATTATGAAACATCCCAATTTTTCAGACCAAAAGGCACTCACAGCAAAGGATGATATAAACTATGAACCAAGCCAGCAGTCAGATTGGTTCTGTGAAATCTGATTACCTACTGTTCAGTTTATGCAGCTCAAGGACAAAGGTAACACTAAGCAGAAAACTCACTTCCTTCCATCTACAAATCATATATGTATCTGGACACCCTCATGACTGATCTGGTCAAGCAGGTGGAAGGCAGTTCAGAGCTGTCATCTCCCTAGCAGAGCTGCCACATGGATAATCCAGGCTTCTGTTTTTCCTGAGAGCAACCTGCCATACGTGTTTCTGAGGTGTCCATCACTGTACACTTCCAGACCAGGCACTGTTCAGGACTGACACAGAAAGCACCATTCCTTACAAGTATTTTCCTTGGCCAGCTCTCAAATCCCCTTGGGCAAGCAAAGGGGGAAAGAGCTTTTCCATTGCTGTCTTTTTGTGTGGGAGCAAGAGGAAAAGTGGACGGAATAAGGCTTCTTCACTCCAAAAGCAGGAGGCCACTTCAGTGTGGTGCTGGGCTCAAACCAGCCTATTTCTTGTGCACTGATTTTAACATTTCATTTTCTTAAATGGCAGGTATCCTACCACACCCTCACCAAAATAAAAAATGAATTGTACACTGGTGAAGACAAATAGGTAAACATTTATACAAGAAAATATAGGCTTAAAGAGCATGGCACTATAAATGCTCGCATGGCCAGTCTCACTGAGCGTGCTCAGGGGTGAAAGTTGAGCACTGGGTTTTTTGCTTTTAAAAAAGTTTTAGAACCTAAACACAACTCTAACACAGAACATTTGAACATTTATGAGTCTACCCCTATGTACTAATACTGTTGTACAAACCAAAGGTGGATGGTTTAATTCAGAGCCAACCATCCATACATCAAACCATGGTGTAAGACTGACTTAATATTTTCAGCATCAGGAAATCTTGATACAATCCCTTCATCTTCAAAAGGGTTTTGATCAACCTTACAAGGGGAAGGTGGCAGGATGTGAAAACCCAGCAGTTAAGACAGGTGACATGACACAGGTTTCTCGTTTATCAGCCTTAACCTTTCTGCATCCTTGTCAGAACAGCAGAGCACAGTGTCAAGAAGATCCACTTACAGTCTCATTGTTACCAAAAACCAAAGACACTAATGCCTGGAACAGAATGCTCCTCAAATTGTACCCATTTTCTACATTCCTGGCAGGAGGAATCTCAAAGGAGCTCCTTTGGCCCATTTCAGAAAGTCACACCTTGTCCATATAAACTTTAATATACCAATCATTGTGTTCATTGGGTTGATGTCTGATCCATTTTACGAATTCTCTAAACATGTTGCTGAAAACCAGTAATAACATCCTTGGGATCCTTTCTTCAAACTGGCTACATCTTCCCATCAATCAATTTAGCAGTGTCTCTGTTAAGATATATCCAAAGCATCTCTCAAGTCCCTTCGTTCTACGAACTCTGCCACCAAATTAGTGAAGAATAAGCCAGACAGGAGATACTTGCTGACAGACGTGGAAATTAGCAACAACGGCAACAGGCAATATGTCACAAGAAGGTTGAATTACCTTGAATGAGTTTAGGAATTTTCTCTGGTGCAGTGGAGATTTCCAATACTTTAGACAAGCTGAAGAGTCACCTTGTTAATTAACAGCTTTGTTTTAAAGTCTTGTAAGAACCCCGCTGTTTAAAGGTCTTTCAGAATGCTTGCCTGAAAAGAAAAACGCTTGGAGGTCCTGAATTCTTCCCTAGAACAATGTGTCCTTATGAAGGTCAATCCAGCTGCTTGTTTGATCTCTGCTTTCTGAGAACTGAGATCCAGCTATAGGCACTGCTCCCAGAAGAGGATTTGAGGTGTCCGGGTGGTAAGGAACAGACATCTCCTTCACACGTGTGCAGCAATGACATCAGGTCCTCCTTTGGGCATCTCCATTCCATTCCATTCCTCAGCAGGCTGCACAACACTCTAAATAAAGAATGCTACAAAATTGCAACTCACACACGAGGTTGTGTCCTCAATTGCAATTCATTCATTTGCATGGGGAAGACATCTTTGAAATCATTTCTTGAGGTAGTTCATCTGCCTGGATTAGTGAAACATTCTGTTGTGTGACCGTGGCTTTATATACGGATCAATCTGTTCTAATATCTTCTCTAGAAACAAGATAATTCACATCCAGAAAACCTGAAACACAAGTGAGTGTTGGTTTTCTTTCTGGTGGACATTTCCAGAGAAGAGTGTCTTAGGGATTCAGAGACAAGTCTAGTGATACTCCACTTGAACTGCAACTGTCCTTTTTCCTTTAGATCAATCGCTGGTGCAGTTATAGGGATGGCCCCATCCCCATCCCAACACCCAACTTACTGCTGTTGAATCAATTCAGACTCATAGAAACTGTACAGGATAAAACATCATTGCTCCTTTGGATTTCTGAGACTGTAAAACCTTCCATGAACAGAAAGCTACATCTTTCTCCTGAGGATTAGATGGTGTTCTTGAACTTCAGAACTTGCAATTAATAGTCTATTGTGTAATTCACACCATTGGATCTCCTAGGTATGGGGTGGTGGTGTAGTTTTGGCCTTTTTAAAGACGGTTCTATTTCATTTTTTAAAGTCGATAAGTAATTTCTTTTAAACTTTGTTCAGTAATTTCCTTGTCCTTGAAGAGAGATGCTGGGACCTTGTTCAGAAGTTACTTATAATGATAACTGCATTATAATTATAGATTGCTTAGAGTGTGTTATTTTCACAAAGTTGAGTCTTCCTCTTCATGAACATGGTCCAGTATTCTAATTATTTGCTTTTCTTTTGGTACCTTGTAGTAGCGTTTTTCTTAAAGGCTTCTTTCTACAAGACTTGTTTTTCTGCTTAGGTTTATTCTATTTTTTCTTATCTTTTAGGGGGCTATTGTAAGTGGCATTATTTTCTGATTTCCTTTTTAGAACTTTCAATAATTTTATTCTAGGGCTTTTGGATTTTCTGTGATTAGAGTTATCATCAGCAATTACAGAGTTTAACTTCTTTGTTGCCATTTTGGATGCAGTTGGTTTACATTTGTTGATTGATAGCTATTGTTAACAGTTTGTGTTAGTCAGGGTTGGCTATAGAAACAAATTCATAGACACTCAAAGCTGTTTAAGAAAAACCTTTATATAAAAGAGCAATTATATATTGAGAAAACATCCCAGCCAAGTACAGATCAAATCCATAAGTCCTATATTAACCCATATGTCCAATGCCAATCTATAAATTCCTCTTCAGACTCATGCAGCACATGCAATGGCCCTGATTACAGGAAGATCAATAGGCCAGTAGGTGGAAAGACTTGTCGATCCAGTGGCAATGGAAGCATCTGAATGCTGGCAGTGGTCTCTACAGGCTCTTCCAGCTGCAGCACTCTAGTGTATCTTCATGTGTCTTATAAGCAGGAATGCCTCATAGGAAGTGTGGGTGAAAGGTCAGCCCCCCCCAACTAATCATGGGTTTTATAGGTACAATTGTACAGGTGAGGTATATAAAGATTATAATAAAGTCATAGAGAATAAGGAGAGATTGAAATAATGGAGTCAGACACATTTCATGGTAGTATGCTCATCTCAGCCCCAATTGGTGGCCCAAGTGGAGATGGGAGACAGGAGGGCAGGAAGTAGGGGGAGGGGGAGGAGGGAAAGGGGAAAGGAAATATTGGAGTGGCGAGACAGGGAGAGTGAGGGGAGAGAGCTTTTTACTGCTAACCCAGGTTTATATATCTTTTTTTTGAGGGGGGCATGCAAGGCCCCTAATTATAGGTAAAGGCATGCATTACAGGACAGGGTTGTGCTATAGGTAATACAGTATTGGGAGGGGGTGGCCTAGGGGTACATACCTAAAGGAAAAGGAGAGATTAAGGGTATACATATGACAGGATGGGCTGATTGTAGATTCAGGATGGCAGCCTAACTTTGGATGTCACCTAGCAGATTTGACCTGTTCTCTGGCTCTCCGTGGAAACCATTATCATTAGGGTGCGAATCCCAGCCACAGTGTATCAGAGACCTTCAGGGAGTATATCTCTAGAAGCATCTGACCTCCCACCATGTGCTGGAAAATAGCCTCAGTATGTAGCACATCTTTGGGGGAGACAAAGCTCGGGAAGTTTTTTGTATCCAGAAGGGAGTACGTGTGTATCCCACCTCCAGCAAGCTATTTATTTCCATACTGTTACCAAATGAGGTTATCAAGCTGCGACCTGATTGACAGGCTAAATTCTACCCCTTCACTTTTAACATACTCAAGTGGACAGCAGATTATGCAACCACCACAGAGTTTCAGCACAATATGAAATAAGATTGGTATTTAATGATATCCTTATTTGATTCCAATTTGAAAGGTGAATGCGTGCACTTCCTCTCCATTGAGTGCAATGTCTGTCATTGGCCTCGTAGTTTGCTATTTTAAGTCCTATCAAATCAGTTTTGACCCACACCAACACTAGAGAAAACAGAATGAAGCATAGGTCTTGCTTCATCCTCACAGTTGTGATGCATGAGGCCTTTGGAGCAGTTACTGTGCCAATCTATCATATTAAAGGTCAGCTTTTAAAAATGACCTTATGCTTTATAAAGCATTATGTTCTTATCCAATTCTCATTCTCCTAACAAATATCCAAAGCACTTGGGATGAAGAAATCACCGCCTCACTTCTTTCTATTAAGCATCAGAAGTATACATCACCCAATGTATAATTATTTGTTCTTCTGGTGGTCCATCCTACCATCAAATTATTCCCAAGTACAATAATTCAAGTACATCATTTGATCTCTGATCTTTTTCATTCATTGTCCTTGTTTCACATGCACATGAGACAATTGAAAACCTCAGAGTTTGGCCAGGTACATCTGAAACCTCAAAGAGACATCCTTGCTCTTCACCTTTAAAGAGGTCTGTGCAGCAGGTTTGCTCAATGAAATGCACCACTTGATTGACTCAAGCTTTCATGAATATTGATTGCAGATCCAAGCAAGATAATTTCAATATTATCTCCATTCATCCTGATTTTTTCCATTGGTCCCATAGTGGAGAGTTTAATTTTCTTAACATTGAATTTTAACCTTGCAGGACTGGATAGGGCAGAGGTTGTACACTGGTGCATATGGAAGCTGGAGGCACAGGGAATCCAGGGTGGATGATACCTTCAGGACCAGGGGTGTGAAGGGTGATGCTGGGAGAGTAGAGGGTAGAACTGATTACAAGGATCCACATGTGACCTCCTCCCTGGGAGATGGACGGCAGAGAAGGTGGGGGAAGGGAGACTCCAGATAGGGCAAGATATGACAAAATAACAATCTATAAATTATCAAGGGCTCATGAGGGAGGAGGGAGAAGAAAGGGAGGGGGAAAAAAGAGGACCTGATGTAAAGGGCTTAAGTGGAGAGCAAATGCTTTGAAAATGATTAGGGCAAAGAATGTACAGATGTGCTTTATACAATTGATGTATGTATATGTATGGATTGTGATAAGAGTTGTATGAGCCCCTAATAAAATATTTTTAAAAAAAAACCCAGTGGGGAGAAAGCTGATGGTGTCTGACTATCAAAGGACATACCATGTGGGGCCTTAAAGGCTTGAAAGTAATCAAGCGACCATCTAGCTCAAAGTGAGCAACAAAGCCCACATGAAAGAAACACACCAGCCTGTGTGATCAATAGGTGCCAAAGGGATCAGGTATAAGGCATCAAGGCACAAAATATATCATTGTGAATGAGGGGGAGTACAGATTGGGGACCCAAAACCCTTCTTTGGGGACTTGGACATCCCCTTGCAGAAGGGATGCAAGGAGGATAAAAGCCAGTCAGGGTGCAGTGCAACAACAATGAAACATAAAACTCTCCTCTAGTTCTTAAATGCTTCCCCGCCCACCCCCACTATCATGATCCCAATTCTACCTTACAAATCTGGCTAGACCAGAGGATGTACACTGGTACAGATAGGAACTGTAACACAGGGAATCCAAGACAGATTGTCTCTTTAGGACCAGTGCTGAGAGTGGGGATACCGGGAGGGTGGATGGAAGGTGGGGTAGAAAGGGGGTACTGATTACAAGGATCTTCATATAACCTTCTCTTTGGGGGATGGATAAGAGAAAAGTGGGTGAAGGCAGATGTTGGACAGTGTAAGATATGACAAAACAATAATTTATAAATTATCAAGGGTTCATGAGGGAGGGAAGTAGAAAGGGTGGTGAAAATGAGCTGATATCAAGGGCTAAAGTAGAAAGCAAATGTTTTGAGAATGATTATGGCAACAAGTGTACAAATGGCCTTGACACGATGGATGTATGGAGTGTGATAAGAGTTGTATGAAATTCCAATAAAGTGATTAAAACACACACACACACCAAAAAACAGATCCAGTAAAATAAGATATGTCTACAAAGAAAATTATGAAACAATGCGCCAGAATGTTATTACAGTGAAGGATGACAAGACTATGTCAGCAGAGAACAGTTGCTGGAGTAGAACATTATGCCTGGTAAATAAGAGGGTCAGCGAAAAAGTGGAATACTCTCAATGCAATGGATTGACACAATAGCTGCAACAATGGGCTCAAACCATAGAACAATTATGAGGGTAGTGCAGGACTACACAGTGTTTCTTTGTTGTTGTTGCTTTTAAATCATTTTATTAGGGACTCATACAACTCAACACAATCCATACATACATCAATTGTGCAAAGCACATTCGTGCATTCATTGTCCTCATCATTCTCAAAACATTTGCTCTCCACTTAAGCCCCTGGCATCAGGTCCTCATTTTTACCCCTTCCTCCCTGCTCCCTCTCCCTCATGAACCCTTGATAAATTATAAATTATTATTCTTTTTCATATCTTTCCCTGTCCAACGTCTCCCTTCACCCACTTTTCTGTTGTCGGTCCCTGAGGGAAGAGGTCACATGTAGATCCTTGTAATCGGTTTCCCTTTTCCAACCCACCCTCCCGGTATCGCAACTCACATCACTGGTCCTGAAGGGATCATCCACCCTGGATTCCCTGTTATTCTGGTTCCTATCTGTACCAGTGTACATCCTCTGGTCTAGCTAGACTTGCAAGGCAGAATTGGGATCATGATAGTGCTTGGGGGTGGGGGGGGAAGTAAGCATTTAGGAACTAGAGGAAAGTTGTATTTTTCATCGTTGTTGTGCTGCACCCTGTCTCTAGTGGCCTACAAATGGACTTTGGGTCTCCACTGCACACTCCCCACCTCATTCACTCTGGTAAGAGTTTTTGTTCTGATGATGCCTGATACCAAATCCCCTCAACACCTCATGATGGCACATGCTAAAGTGCTTCTTCTATGTGGGTTTTGTTGCTCCTGAGCTAGATGGCCGCTTCTTTATCTTCAAGTCTTTAAGACTCCAGACGCTATATCTTTTGACAGTCGGGCACCATCGACTTTCTTCACCACAGTTGCTTATGCACCCATTTGTCTTCAGTGATCGTATCATGCAGTTGAACACACAATGATAAAATTTTTTGTTTTTTGATGCCTGATAACTGATCCCTTCGGCACCTCGTGATCACACAAGCTGGTGTACTTCTTCTATGTGGGCTTTGTTGCTTTTGAGCTAGGTGGCCGCTTGTTTACCTTCAAGCTTTTAAAACGCCAGATGCTATCTCTTTTGATAGTCAGGCACCATCAGCTTTCTTCACCACATTTGCTTATTCACCCGCTTAGGCTTCATCGCTTGTGTTGGGAAGGTGAGCATCATAGAATGCAAATTTAATAGAAGAAAGTATTCTTGCATTGAGGGAGTGCTTAAGTAGAGGCCCAATGTCCTTCTGCTACCTAATACTAAACCTATAAATATATGCACATAGATCTATTTCCCCATCCTCATATATAAATATATTTGCATATATACATGTCTTTATCTAGACCTCTATAAATGCCCTTTGCTTCCAAGCTCTTTCCTCTATTTCCCTTGACTTTCCTCCTGTGTCACCATCATGCTCAGTCCCCACAAGGGTTTCAGCAATTCCTCTTTGTTACATTACCCTTGATCATGCCCTACCAGGACTCCCACACCCTCTTCACCACCAATTTGTATCACTTTTTTCCTTGTGCCTGGGTTTGTTAACACCACTTCCTTAACCCCCCGCCACTTTCCCCTCTCCCATGTCCCCCCTGGAACTGTCAGTCCCATTGTTTTCTCCTCCAAATTGTTCATACAGCCTATCTTATTTAGACAGACCTGTGGAGATAATAACATGCACAAAAACAAGACAGAACAAAACCAAGCAACAATGTACAACAAAACAACAACAACAAACCAATGACAAAAACAAAACATGACAAGAAAGAAAAGCTTGTAGTTAGTTCAAGAATCATTTGTTGACCTTTCAGAGTGTTTTCCAGTCCAGTCTGTTGGGGCACCATGCTCTGACCCCAAAGTCCACCTTCAGCTTTACGTGGGGACCTCGCTGCTCCATTCCCTTGCTGTTCTGTTGCACCACCTTAGTGTTTTGCCTCGGTGTGGCAGGAATAGATCAGGTACAATTCCCACACTGTGCCTCTGGGGTTGTCCCCTGTAGGGCTATGGGTCAGTGAGGGTCGTCATGTCTAATGGTGGGGTTGGCTATTTGAGCCTCTCTGGACTCGCTGCTCTAATTGGGATCATCATCCTCAAGGCCTTGTGGGCCAGGATATGCTCCACTCTCTCCTGCTCCCCCTTCTTCAGCACTTGTGTGCTCTGATCAGATATTTCCCTCTCCCAAAGCTGCAGATTCAATGCCATCTTTTGAAATAAATTCTTCTGAGGTGAGGGGCAGGTGTCCACTTACTATATGAGATTGGAGCCGGCACCCCCAGACCTCTCCACTGGTTCCCTACTCCTCGCCAGCATGTTGCATTCACATCTTGGAGCATTGGGTTGAAGTCTGATCCTTCTTTCCCGACAGTGTTTCCTTGTGTTGTGCATGGGGTTGCTTTAAGTCAGAAACTTATTCAATGGTACCTAAGAACAACAAGAAACCCAAAGAGACCTACACAAGTGGAATAATAGCCCTCATGGATAAGAAAAGTCAATATCATATAAATATAAATGTCACTGAAAACAATTTTAATCACACCAAAATAATTGCGAAGTAGCAACTTTATGCTATATAGAAATGTTAAAAGTAAATATCAACTTCATACGAACAGGGAAGATATACACGAAAAGAAAGGAACTGCAAAAACAAGAAGAATGAAGTAAGAGACTTTCCGCTACCAACCTCAAAAAACATTAAACAGCCACAGTAGTTAAAACTGCCTGGCACTTTGGAAAAGTATAGAAAACCCTTCAACACAGGACTTAAAAGATATTGAATGGGAAAGAATCTTATGCTTCAACCAATGGTGATTGCAAATTGGATCTCCATCTGTAGAAGAGTAAAACAAGATCCATGCCTCATCCCATGAACAAAAGCTAGCGGAAGATTGATGGGAAAAAACCACAAAACTAAACATAGTGGGTGGAAGGAAGAATTAAATAACTAAAGGAATGTTGTATGTTTCATAGGTGCTGCACTGCACGCTGCCTGGTCCGTCCCTCCCTTGTGGCCTTTCTGTGAGATGTCTAACTGTCTACAGATAGGCTTTGGGTCTACACTCTGACACCCCTCACTTGCATCGATATGCTTGTTTGTTTTAGGTTTTAAAATGCCTGATACCTGATCCTGTCAACACTTCATGATCACACAGGCTGGTGTATTTCTTTCATGTGGACTTTTTTGCTTCCTAGCTAGATAGCTGCTAGTTTATCTGCAAGCCTCTAAGATCCCAGATGTTATATCTTTAATAGCTGGGCACCCACTGCTTCATTCATTTGCTTATGCACTCATTTTGTCTTCACCAATTGTGTCCGGAAGGTGAGCATCACTGAATGCCATATTATTAGAACAAAGTGTTCTTTCGTTGAGGGGGGTGATTGAGTAGAGGCCCAATGTTTATCTGCTACCTCAATACTTAACATATAAGTATATGTATACATAAGTATATGTACATATGTCTATGTCCCTATCGTTATATAAAAATATATTTACATCTATATAACTCTATAAATTTATAACTGTATTTATAAATCTATAAAAGTACTTTCCCTCCCAGTTCATTCCTCTAGCTTTTTTTATTGTAATTTTCTTGCAAGTTTCTATTCTTAGATGATAAGAAAAAATATTTTTAAATAGATGGATATAATGGCATGCTAATGTTTTTATGCTCTTAATAAATTAACAATGAATACTTGATGGAAAGGTGAATATAACTTTGTTACTCCCATGCATATCAATCACCTTGATAGAGACATCTGGAGAATACTAAAAACTGGTAACATATAAGCAAGTAGTTTTTAGTATTAATAAGGATGGCCAGTATTAACACATGGATATTAATAAACTGGCTTTCCCAAAATACAGGTCTGTACATGGCATTATGAATAAGTTTTGATCAATAAGACTGGGGAAGAGCTCAAGTAATCTGTACCTTTGAAAATCTTTGTAATTAATAAGGTTTCATGGCTAGTAAGGAATTATTGCTTTAGAGCAGTGGTTCTCAACTTCCTAATGCTGTGACCTTTTAATACAGCCCCTCATGCTGTGGTGACCCCCAACCATAAAATTATTATCATTTTAAGCATGTTATTGGGGACCTGTACAACCCTTATCAGAATACATACATACACCCACTGTGTCAAGCACATTTGTACATTTGTTGCGATGATCATTCTCAAATATTAGCTTTCTACTTGAGCCCTTGATATCAGCTTCTCATTTTTCCCTCTCCTTCCCCACTTCCCCTCGCTCATGAACCCTTATTTATAAATTATTATTATTTTGTTATATCTTACACTGTCTGATGTCTCCCTTCACCCACTTTTCTGTTGTCCATCCCCCAGGGAGG
Organism: Tenrec ecaudatus; assembly: GCF_050624435.1. NCBI lineage: Eukaryota > Metazoa > Chordata > Mammalia > Afrosoricida > Tenrecidae > Tenrec > Tenrec ecaudatus. The sequence goes on along the minus strand of NC_134544.1, from coordinate 80,221,835 downwards.
AAGTAATATGTAACTCCTCATAATCGGTACCCCCTTTCTACCCCACCTGCCCTCCACCCTCCTGGTATCACCACTTTCAGCACTGGTCCTGAAGAGATCATCTGTCGTGGGTTCCCTATGTTTCCAGTTCCTATCTGTATCAGTGTATATCCTCTGGTCTAACCATATTTGTAAGGTAGAACTGGGATCATGATAGTGGGGGTGGGAGGGGAGGGAGCACTTAAGAACTAGAGGAAAGTTGTATGATTCATCGTTGCTGCACTGCACCCTGACTGGCTCCTCTCCTCCCTGAGACCCTTCTATAAGGAGGTGTCCAGTTAAAATGATATGATTTTTTTTCTTTTTGCCTGATACCTGATCACGTTCACACCTCGTGGTCACAAAGGCTGGTATGCTTTCTCCATGCGGGCTTTGTTTTTTTTTCTGAGTTAGATGGACACTTGTTTATCTTCAAGCCTTTAAGACCCCAGATGCTATATCTTTTGCCAGGCGGGCATCCTCAGCTTTCTTCATCACATTTGCCTATGGACACATTTGTCTTCAGTGATTGTGGTGGGTAGGTATGCATCATGGAATGCCAATTTAATAGAACAAAGTGTTCTTCCATTGAGTAAGTACTTGAGTGGAGGTCCAATGTCCATTTGCTGCTTTAATACTAAACCTATAAATATTCCCCTCCCCCCACTATCATGACCCCAGTTCTGCATTACAAATCTGGCTGTATCAGAGCATGTACACTGGTACAAATGTCTGTACCAGTTTTCCCTAAGAGGTCTGGACACATGGAATCCAGGACAGATAAGCTCCTCAGGAAGAATAATGGGAGTAGCGATACCATGAGGGTAGGGGGGAGGCAGGGGGAGAAAGGGGAAACCGATCACAATGATCGACATATAACACCTCCCACCCAGGGTGAAAAGCAACAGAAACTTGGGTTAAGGGAGGCAGCATAAAATAATAATAATCTATAATGTATCAATAGTTCTGAGGGTGGGAAGGTGGGGGGAGGGAGGGCAAAAATGAGGAGCTGATGCCAAGGGTCAGAGTAGAAAGAAAATGTTTTGAAAAGGATGATGGCGACACATATACAGATGTTCTTGACACAATGTTTGGATGGATTGTTATAAGAGCTGTAAGAGCCCCCGATAGCATGATTTAAAAAAAACCCAAACATCAATCCAGAGCTACAAAGATCATCAGTGGGAACATAGGCACAAACTTAAGGGCCCAGTTGCAAGGCATGCACATATTATCAAATATTTTAGAGGAAACACACACAATGGAAGACAAAATAAATGGTTAGTCTTACTTACAATAAGACCCATATGTGCATCAAAACATTCAATAAGAGAACAAAATGTTTTCCACAGACTAGAAAACAATCCTAAGCAAGGACACAATGGCCAACTTAAATCTGAAATCTAGAGAATGCTGTAATACCACAATAAAAAACAAATAACTCAATTATAAAGGCAGCAAAACCCATAGTTAATTAAAAGAGACATTCAAATAGCAAAAGACATGAAAACAATATTCACAAACATTAGTCATAAAGGAGATGCAGATTTTTAAAAAAAGTGATATCATGTCACACTGACAATGATAGCCCAATTAAAAAGAAAAAGAAAACCCAAAAAACCCTACTGGAGACGAAGCAGGGAGATTGGGACTTTCACCCACTGGACTGATGTTTCTGTCCAATGGCTCTGCAAACCTATCTGGTAATGCTACAAGCAAATATTACACACTACAAATAAATGGGATAAGAAATTGCATACCATCCATCAACAAGTTTTGTGGGTTTATATCCTAAAAAAGTAAAATCGCATATCGCAGACAGACCTATGCACTTCCATGCTCATCAGAGCACTGTTCACAGTATCAAGAAATTGGAATAATCCCAAAGACTGTCTTTAGAAGATTGGATAAAGAAACTTTGGTACATACACACAATGGAATACTACACATATCTAAAACTGCTGGAGAAAACACAAAGCACATTATGACTTAGACCTATAGAAAATTGTAATGAGTGAAACTGGACAATCACAAAAGAACAAATGTTGTATCAGACCACTGTCAGCATAAACAGCAACAGAGCCTGACAACTCTGCTAAGATCATGTAAACATTTAATACGACATCCCAGGCAATGTTGTAACATGATTCTCTAACTATGTACTAGGTATCGCTCTCTCATTTGTTCATCTAAAATTTTAAAAGACTAAGCAAAACAAAATAAGAAAACAACAACAAACATTTCTGTAGTAGAGGATCCACCTCAGTTGGGATATGTTGTCATCTAGCAGGAAATGGAAAGGGGCAAATAGCTTCTGACAGCATCCCAGGGTTACTTCAATGTACTAGAATCTCCGAACTACTCTGTTGAACTTAAAGCTGAAACTTGCTGTTGTGGGAGGCACAGATGACTGATATCCCGAAGTCTTGGGCTTCAGGGTATGATCCAAGATTTTCAAATGGAAAAGCCAAGATCAGAGGAGGGAATGGTATTAGAGGTTCAATTCAGTGGCTATCAGTGTTGAAGTTCTCTTGGTTGTGGACAGCAGAGACTCCAAGCTTCTAGTGAAGTTCTGTTGTTTTTCTTCCTCTCTTGGCTTTGAGGTCACCAGGAAAAAACAGATGCTTACAGATGTTTGTTCCACACTTGTTTTTTCCGCACTCCCAGGTACATTCCAGGTTTATTATATTTCATGACTGTAAGTTTTGTGTGGAGCTTTGCTAAAGGGAGGGGTGATTAATCTGACCCTCTGACTTCATCATTCTTAAGGAAACATTGTGAACGAGGTCTGAGGTGTCGCCTTACTAACATCCATGTTTATACCCCAGTGGCAATATAGGCCTAGAAGAAATTCCTGACCCTCTGCCAGGATAGATCTTCTTTTTTACCTCATCCATTTCCCCCTCAGTTACTGTAGTTTACCACATGTAACCAAAACTTATTGTTTGGAACCTTTAGCTTGTACATCTAGGCATTGATATCTTTTTTTTGGGGGGGGGGCATTGATATCTTATGGACAAGAGGGTCTATTTTCTGGGGGAAAAGGTATATGGTATCCTCTGTTCCCCTTGGTGTCTATGTGGTTTAACCAATATAGTAAACTGGCATGATAAGAAATGATATTTTCCCAACTATTATTTGACAGCTAGTTCCCCTGGGACATTCATATCTGCCGCTCAGGTATATTTACAATACAAGACACGCACAATGGCATGTTACTCTGCTAATGACATCCAGCCTAGCCCAGTCCTTCAGCTACAGGAGAGAATACAGCCTCAACAGCCCTAGGATGCCCAGCTCCCCCAATTCACCGGAAAGGCGTGATTCTGCATAAGTCCCACTGGAACTGCTGATCTGAGTGAGCTTCGCTTATTGCAGTATTAAAAAGGAAAAGAAAATATGGTGAACAAGAGAGAGAAACAATGTGTGATGCTTTCCTCATCAGGATGTCTTTGCGTTTGCATGTTTCCAGTGCAGCTGGTGGGCTCTGGGAGACTTGAGGCAGACTAGGGCACCCCTGGATTCTCCTGCCCAACTTGTGGATCGGCCACCAGTGGTTAGGACACGGATTTCACTGCCAGTTCCCTGTAGGGGCTGAAGTGAGTAACAATTGCTGGTCCTTATGGTGATTCCCTAGCCTACATATACACTGGGAGTAGCTGATTGACAGTCAGAAGTAATGCCAAGAACATACTGCATCTTCAAATGGACAGCCTCAATGTTGGTAACACAACCTTCTATTCCAATAATGGAGACAGGGTAAAGTAAATCTGTAAGCGTCTGGACAGAAACCTCCCTACAGGAAGGTTTGGACTTCAGGGATTGCTGAGGGCTCTCAGCCAGGACTCAGTTCTGGCAGACAGGCTGGAGGGGGGTTAAGAGCTGGCTGCCTGTCAGTGTCTCCATCTTACAGTTTCCCTTGGAGCTTCTCTCGATGTGAGGGTTTGTATCAACCACTGAATTAGAAACTTTGCATTGTAAGGGGAGGAAACAGTCTCCTATTTCCAAAGAGCAGAAGGACACATATGGAGTCAGATACACACAGAGGGCACAAGGAAAACATGGGGGATCTTTCAACCATGATGCAAATCTGTCCCCAGTAAGGGTATTGGGAGGCAAGGGCAGCTGGAATTCCCTAGAAGTTAGCTCAGTCCAGGATGAACCAGCAAGCACATCTCAGTGTCCTCAAGCCATAGTTGGGCATCGGAGCTGTCTTGTGTATTTGAAAAACTCTTGTATCTTAATCCCCTTAACATGTACAGACACTGACAGGGAATCAGGACCAAAGAGGCAATGGGTTTCGGAGGACACATTTGAGGGCCTGGAGCATTGTGCTAGCTTGTGTAGAGTGAGGAGAGGTGCTTTCACTGAGCAAACCTCATCTACTGTTTGCCTTGTGCCGTGATTGCATTGGCCCCACCCCCTCACAAATGTTTACAAATGGCACGTGTCAGATTTCATAGGAGCATATTAATTTAAGTAGGTGTATTTAATTATAATTTAAACATAAATGTAATTCAATAATTAATATAATTTAAATGTCACTTTATTTCCATTTCAACATTCACCTACGCACAATGCTGTGAGCTGAGTCCAAAGGAGAGATCCAGGTGTTGGAACAAATGCTTCCCTCTCGGCCCGGATGCATTCCAGGCCTCCAGCCAGGGCAGCTTGCCAGACCGATGGAAGTGCCTTCCTGAAACAGGGATCACCATCCATGCATTAAGATTTTCAAACAGGCACGCCATGGGTTCTGGGATGAAACCTTCTCCTCCATGTTATTTCCTAGCTATAAAATCAGACAACAAAACAAAAATAAAGAGTTGTAATTTTAATCTGCAAAGTTTTATACCTGTTTACTGTACAATCATGGCATCCATTTTCGGAGATGGAGGTGACCTGGACTAGTGTGCAGCTCCATTACAGTGTGAACCTTAAATTGTCCCGCCAACCACCAGCAACAGATGTCATGAGCTGCGTGTGCTAGAATGACCAGGTTCAAGTAAAGCCATGCCAGTCTGTGTGTGCAAGCTGAATGAATCTAATGCACTCCCAATGAAAAATATTATCATGTCATTTGCTTGAAATCTTAGATTTTGGTGAACCTCATGAGTATTTTTTGCAAAACTTTTGTTTATTCTCCTTAGCAAAATCTGGTTCAAAAAATCCAAGTGACCACCACCTTGTACTTGGATTTCTGCGTTGTTAAAATACATATTAGTTCAGATATACAGACAATCATTCTGTAACTTAGTGGTGTCAACTGTGAGAATGGAGAAAAATGCTTCTGATGGTGTATATAAATGAGAAAATAATCTAGATGGGAGTTAAAATTTAAAAAATATATATATTTAGGGATAGTGCTACTGAGTTCCTGGTCAATAACATTATATATATGATGTTATACATATATATTCCAAATGAGACGATCTATGAATTTTGGTGATAAATTCAAGGGTGAGATCCCTGAGCAGTTATCAAGGGGTCACACGAAAAGGACAAATAGAGAGGCACACTTTGGTTGGAAATGCTCCCATTTCAGGTGAGCCAGAGTCCCCTGGGCAAGGGACATTTAGAACAGTCTGCACTCATTCCTACATTTTGAGAACCTGAATGGACCTCATTTAACCCAGAGTGCTTGTTGGGTCTGAGGCAGGTGTATTTTGGTTCAAGATCTGAAATATCGTTTATGGATCTTATTCTTACTTTGCCCTATCTACTAAACAAGTGTTTCCCACTTCCTGCTCTGAACAATCTCTTTACTCAGATTCATGACCCTTGAAATAGTGCCCACCTTTTCTAGGTGGCAACTTCTTCCCCGAGACACTATGACACATGAATCACTGTACTGACACCGAGACACTATGACACATGAATCACTGTACTGACACCGAGACACTCTGACACATGAATCACTGTGCTGACACCGAGACACTCTGACACATGAATCACTGTGCTGACACCGAGACACTCTGACACATGAATCACTGTGCTGACACCGAGACACTATGACACATGAATCACTGTGCTGACACCGAGACACTCTGACACATGAATCACTGTGCTGACACCGAGACACTCTGACACATGAATCACTGTGCTGACACCGAGACACTATGACACATGAATCACTGTGCTGACACCGAGACACTATGACACATGAATCACTGTGCTGACACGGAGACACTCTGACACATGAATCACTGTACTGACACCGAGACATTATGACACATGAATCACTGTGCTGACACCGAGACACTATGACACATGAATCACTGTACTGACACCGAGACACTCTGACACATGAGTCACTGTGCTGACACCGAGACACTCTGACACATGAATCACTGTACTGACACCGAGACACTCTGACACATGAATCACTGTACTGACACCGAAACACTATGCCACATGAATCACTGTACTGACACCGAGACACTATGCCACATGAATCACTGTACTGACACCGAGACACTATGACACATGAATCACTGTACTGACACCGAGACACTATGAGACATGAATCACTGTACTGACACTAAGATACTATGGCACATGAATCACTGTACTGACACCGAGACACTCTGACACATGAATCACTGTACTGACACCGAGACACTCTGACACATGAATCACTGTACTGACACCGAGACACTATGACACATGAATCACTGTACTGACACCGAGACACTATGAGACATGAATCACTGTACTGACACTAAGATACTATGGCACATGAATCACTGTACTGACACCGAGACACTCTGACACATGAATCACTGTACTGACACCGAGACACTCTGACACATGAATCACTGTACTGACACTGAGACACTATGACACATGAATCACTGTACTGACACCGAGACACTATGACACATGAATCACTGTACTGACACTGAGACACTCTGACACATGAATCACTGTACTGACACTGAGACACTATGACACATGAATCACTGTACTGACACCGAGACACTATGAGACATGAATCACTGTACTGACACAGCTTTTCCTTAGGCATCTTGCACTGGGATATAGTGTGTGCGTTGCTTGTAAGATCCGTGGGTTTCTGATGATCGTGGCCCAAGGTGGGGAAATCCCTGGCTGATTAACAGTAGTAGGTGGCCAAAATCTACTAGAGACATCCTGCCAGAGTCGGCAGGTCATAAAATACAGAGACAGAAGTGGAGGGCAACCTCTGGTGCCAGCATCTGGCATGCCGCTTCCTGACCTTAAGAATTTGAACTGAACGGCACCCACCAACACGTAAACCATTTCAACCACGGTCATGGGTTTCTGTTGGACGTTGCGATAATTTTCAGAGCCCAGAAACATGAGAGGATATAATCAAGGGAGAAGAGGGTGGAAAATAGCCCTGAATGGCTTCCTGGAAGAGTTGAATATTTAAGGCATCATTAATCCCCAACTCCTTGGAATATGTCTGGCATTAATTCTTCTAAAACATATATTCCCACATAGAAAAACTACCAAGGACTTTGAGGAGGTTGATTAAGAGGCATTTTTAGATCCCTTGAGTTAGAAATACCTCAGTCCTTGGGTTTGCACCAGAAAGAATTCACACCGAAGCCTGGTTTGTGATCAAAGTGAATTTTATTTTTATAAAGGATAGAAACCGTTTTCAGGTGTTAGAGTAAATTGAACTAAAGAGAGAGCGAGAGCAGGAGCAAGATAACACGGCACAGCTGCTGCACCGGACCACAGCCAGGCTGCTCTGAACCGTGTAGTAGCTGCTGGGAGAGAGCCATGATCTCAACGTTTTTGGCTTTTTCAAGGGAGGCGTGGTCGATGATACTGGTTAACCCCATTGGCTGAATTAAGCTCACCTGGCCTAGATGGCGTCCCACCCAGGTGTACAGGCTTCCTCTCCCAAAGTCCTGAATGTGAGCATGCCCTCTAGCCTTAAGCAGCTTCCAACTTCCTGTAAGGGCAGCGGGAGGCTTTGGCAATGTAGAGGGCCAGCCCTCAGTTCTGCCTCTAGCTACCTCACAGCATCAGGGTCTAAATAAGGAATGGGTTTTGGAGAGTGTGGGGCAATGATGATACTCTGGAGTGGACCTGATGGTTTCAAGGAACTCTGTACTGTCCAGTCCTCGACACACAGGACATATGGGAGCCTCAGTCAGGGCAGGAGCAATGAAGGCTGGAGGGAGAGAATACTGGGCTCAGAAATGCTGGGTTTTCCTTTGACCATTCACACACACCTCTTAGGAAAAATGATCTATTATTACAGACTAACACACAAATGAGTTCAAAAGAATTACCCTACAATGGACTTAGAAGAAACAAAAAAGCCTCTATTGATAAACACAGGGTTCCCTCCTATGCAAATCCTTCTTCAGGCACTAGGTTGAAATCCCAGCCTTGGGCACTGAAGGCTATCAGTTCTCTTTGGACAGGGCTGTGGGTCCCTTGGGAAAGCACAGCTGTGGTCTAAAGATGCCATTGCTGTGTGTTCTCCTGTGCCTGATGACAGTTCCCCAAGGTGAGGGTCTCAGAGATCAGTGTGGAGTCTATGGGGATGGTTGTGACTGCAAGTGACGGACGGATTCCAATTATCTTTATTTATAGGCATCCTGCCCCTGGTGCTGCTTCAGGAGTTGGGTCCAGGATTGGTGGAACCCTCTGAGAAACTGTCCCTCACCTGCACTGTCTCTGGTTTCTCCATCACCAGCATTGGTTATGACTGGAACTGGATCTGCCAGACCTCAGTGGATGGGATACAGAGATTACGATGGTGATACAGATTATAACCCGTCCTTCCAAAGCCAACTCTCTATCACCAGAGACACATCGAAGAATCAGTTTTCTCTGCAGCTGAGCTCCGTGACTGCTGAGGACACAGCTGTGTATTACTGTGCAAGGATCACAGTGAGGGGAAGTCAGTGTGAGCCCAGACACAAACCTCCCCTGCAGGGGAGACATTGGGCAGCGGGGGGCTCACAGGTCCCACAGGACACACACACCCAGCCCTAGACAGGCACATGTGAATGACAGGGAAGATTTCCTGTTGAAATTAGGGCTTCCTCTCTTACATCTTAGCATCTCCAGGGACAGTTTTCCTCCTCCCACCCCACCCCCAGAGTTTCTCCTCACTGCAGGCTTGAATGGAGGAAAAAATATTAAAGTGACTCTGAAACTTCATACTCTTCCTGGATGACCCATTTTTCTTCTCGGCAAACAGATTACCATGGTCGTTCTCATCCTCTCTGTTACTCAAAATCTGTAGACAATGAAATACAGGCATGTACACATTCATGAGTGCAGAGCACGATTTCAATTGCTCTGAGCTCACTGATCTATTACAGCCCCTGGTTAGGACTCTGGAGGTCTCTCTGACATGCTCCCTGTGCACTGTGGGTAGTAACTGACTAAAAATCTCTAAGTCTGAGAAAATAATTGAGGTGACTTTGGGGGTTAAACATGTGACATATCCTTCGTGATGCTTTCTCCCCACTGTGTCCCTTGATGCAGAAACAAGTGTTTCAGGCCCAGAGGGGAACAGCTGAACAGGAATGAGCTGTCTGGTTCGAGGACTCCTTTGTAAGATTACTCATTGAAGTCCCAAGGAAGGGAACACATGTTGGAAAGAAAACTTTAATTTCCAAAAGATAGAAAATGTATCACAAGAGGAGGACATTGCAGGCTCATATCGCAGAATGTTTTTAGAACTGAGAATAGCATGACTTCTCACGTATTTTGAACCTGTGATAACGGGAACTGGTTTCTAGAGAAAGTACATCCTGTTTGGTAGAGTGTCCGCAAAACAGAGGAAAACGCTCAGTTAGAAGCACAGACACAGTGGCTGCAAACATGGTCTCAAACTTAAGAGCAAGTGAGGATGGTTCAGGACTTGGAAGTTTACGTATTTCCTGTGAGACATTATGAGTAAAAGTGACTCAGAAACACCCAACAACATCTTTCATGGCGTGAGGTACAGAATATTGAGATTAATTTTGGTCAGCTAAGTGTAATTACCTAATATAATCACATATTATACCATTTTTAAATTTTAAAAATGTTAAAATTATTTAACATTTAAAATTCAATACATATAACATTCCTAATTAAGTTACAGCTACATGCTTTTCAATTAGAAAAACAATGTGTAATAAATAAGTAGTAAATACATATGCAAATAAAGGTTATTTACAACACCACTATCCCTGATGGCATAGTGGATTTCACATTGGGATGCTAAGTGCTAGGTCAGCAGTTCAGAATCACCAGCCACTCCAAGGGAGACAGATGAGGCTCGAAAAAAGATTCACAAGATTGTAAATTATAGTCCAAATAATAATTGTAATCCAAATCCAGAGGAGGAAATAGTATCAGAGCTTAATTGTGAGATTCTGGCATGCAGAAGGCCACGGAGGACAGTGGAAGTTCAAAATCCATGTGCAGGATCTCCACAGGGAATACACCTCCTGTGATTCCCTCTCACCGTAACTGAGGGATGGAAGAAGGTGGTGATCAGAGAGTATTGGAGAGATGACTGTAGGAGATCAAAATGACACATCTGACTTGGATGATTAGCAACTTGTCATTCATTTGATCTCCCCTTTGATATACTTTGTGCTGAATCTGGGTTTTAACATTTTATGGGTTTATTTTTAAACATTTAGGGGGTTTATTTCTGCTATGTTTGTCATTGTTGGTAGCGTTTTTGATTCTCATATATTTTTATATGTTTCTTAGTTTATGAAGCACAGGGTGGGTGACTCTACAGAGTCAATAACTAGAATAAGGGTAATGGGAGCTTCAGCAAGACAGGTGGGGGAGGTAACAGAAAGGAGTTCAAGAAGGAAGAACATGTTTTCTGATTGTACAACACTGCTTCATATGATTTAACTATAGATGGGAAGATGTCTGGATTAGGTCCTAATAAAAGGGTTTTTGTTTGAAAGAAATAACATTTTAAAACATAGTAGCTGTGGAACAAATGTTTTAAAGCATTTTCATTTTGAATAATCTCAAAATTCATTTTAATAAAATAATATTGCAAATTAAATAATAAATCTAACATTGATATAATGTTATCTACTTAATAATAAAATTTGCCAATTTCTCAATTAAAAAAAAGTTTTACGGTGCGTAAAACTCTAAGGAGCAGATCTACTCTGCTCTAGACAGTCACTATGAGTCAGAATTCACTTGGTGCCAGTGAGTTATGTTGTGTTTCCAATTTGAATCTTATTTTGGTTGCTTATGTCCATTAGTCTGTTTTCTGTATTTGGTTGAATCATATTTAATACGATTGTCAGGAATTGATCTTTTTTTCCCATTACCTTGGTCTCCATAGAATCGCCTACATTGTGTTTTAGGTTAATGATGCCATCTTTTTCTGTCGCATCACTGATGGTATTATTTATAATATCTTTATTAACGTGTTAATGGTTTTCCTTTTAAATATATTTTTTGTCTGTGCTTCAATTTACAAGGTAGCTTAGTGAAAATAACCTTATTCTTCCTTCCATCTGTATTTTTCCCTTCTTTTGTAGTGTAAGGACGACTTAAGAGTGTATTTCTGTTAAACCAATGCCTGAGGTCACCAGCAAAAGCACAGCTTACACACAGGCATTGGATGCAACAGTTGTTTGCTCACACAGAGAAGAGACCGAAGCAGCTCATCATCAGGAGTGGGCTCCAGTCCCCACAGCCAGTGGTTTCACTCAGCGGCCAGGGCTGCAGTTGAACAACAGTGTTCCCTCCTCACCAGCAAAAATAGAGAAGTAGGGTTGTGCTAGGAGGTGGAATCTCCTGGAAGGCAGTGAGATGGTTTTGTTGTTGCTGTTTTGTATATTCCGTGTAATGTGAATAACAGTCAGGTTGGGGAATGCTAGCATGTGTTCAGAAGAAGGTAGAAGAGGTATGCTGTAGGACGCCAGCTCATAAAGAGTGTATTTGGATCCAGAAGCCTTGGGAAAGGCAGTCAGAGAGCAAGGTCATCACATTCCAGGAGCCAGACTGACACATTTGGTCCTAAGACCTAAGCACACCTGGGTCTGTTATGGACTCTGGGGAAGGACAGCAGACTGCACTTGAACTGCCTGCTTCCTCAATTTCCGATTCTTACTGGGGTTTATCTCAGATGTATATTGGCATTGGGGGTAACATTATTGAATTTTTGCTTTGTTTTTCTGTTTTACATTAGATGAAACGTGGAATTTATGAACATATAGACATAGCTAAGACAATAAGGGATTCTGGGGCCTGTAGTAGGGGGTGGCGGGGATAAAAGGGAACTGATGCCAAGGAGTTCAAGAAGGAAGAGAGTGTTTTGAAACTGATTTTGGTAACAATTATACAATACTGTTTGATGCACTTGAACTACGATTTGATAAGATTATTAGCACCAAATAAAATGATTTTAGAGGAAAACTAAGAAAATAACTAAAATATTAAATACTATTCCATTACTAACAAGTTTTAATTTCATATTTCTGGCTTATATAACAATCTTCTATAGTTCAATATTTTCACTAGTTTTTTGAAGTGTTGTTCCCGTAAGACTTTCCATCAGTTTCTGATTATGAAGGAAAAAGTTATCTTTCATTTTTAACTTATTTTTTCTCATGGTACATGTACAGGCAATCAAATAATATTTTCAACATTCTTCTCAAGCATAACTAAGTGGCATTAGATTGTCATTATGCTCAACAATTGCCAAAAACTGTAAAATTTCCTATCACACACATCACAGAAACCCATAAAAAAGAATTCTGACTTGACAATTTCCTCCTTAACATGTAATAAATAACTTTATTACTTTCTTGCTTCAATTATTTAAATAGAAGCCTGCTTTAAGGGCCTTTCTCTTCCTGTGGAAAGACTGAAAGCTAAACTCTGCTCCGTACCTCCCTTGTCTTTCAGGCAAATCTCTCTCTTAATCAGTATTTTATTGTGGAATGCATCTCAATATCGTATCTGTATAAATATCTGTGTCTATAGATCATACTTCCTTCCGCTGTACCGAATTCAGATTGTCTGCAAGTTGTAGCACTCTCTACCTCCAAAGCTGTTCACAGTGAGGGAGGGTCAGTGTGAGTCCAGACATAAAACTAACCTCAGGGAGAAAGCGGACCTGCAGGGATGTTAAGAGCCACCAGCTTTGGGCCAAGAGAAGAAAGAAGTGAGGGCAGGAGCATGGATGAGGGACTGCAGTGCCGGGTCGGCTAGAACTGCTGTGCTGACCACTATGGTAACTCTACGGCCCAGGGCAGGAAACCTGCGGAGACAGTGCCAGGTAACACTCCTGACCAATAGCGTGAAAGCTTAGGGCCAGAAAAAATGTTGCTGTGCGACCCACAGAAGTTGGAGGACAGTGTGAGCCCAGGGAACACCTCTCCTGTAAGTGATGGGATGCTGTCAGCAGGGCGCTCTCTGAATACACTGAGCCCAACACCCACCCGGTACTAATTCATGGAAGAAAATGGAATTTCTTTTTATTTTTGTGGTTTCTTTTAGCCTCACAAATGACCCTAATGTTAGGAAACCTTTTCATTCCAACTCTAAATAGAGAACATAACATTGAAGTACCTTTTACTTCTTTCCAAATACTGTGAAATAAAACAGGGGAAAGAATTTGGGATGACATACACTTGTTTCCCTGTGTGTTCAGATGGATGAAAGATTCAGGTGGCCCCAGTCTTGATTCCAAACATGAGGATAGAGATGGTCTTTAATTTCAATAGATCATTTGGGTACTTTCGACGGGAATGCACATAAAGTTACATTGAACTTGTAATATGCACAGATGTGCATATGGTTGGTAGAGTGAAGACCTCATAGGACTGTGTTCTCCCAAGGACTCCACCAGCATCGCGTTTCTCATCTGAGTGCCAGAGCTCTGGGCTCCATTCGGCCCTGTCCACCTTTACATACAAGTGCACCTCCCACATGCAAATACCAGCCCCGTGAAACCGCAGCGCGCATGTACTGAAAGTCCTATTCCTTTTCACCCGGAGAGCATTTTCTGGGTGTGACGAGTCTTATCCACAAGAACACGAATTGTGTGTGGGCTTCCTTTTCTGGTGGTGACTCCGGGAGGTAAGTGCTTCAGGCACTCCTACATGAAGTCTAGGGTGGCAGCATCGCAGCCCAGGACTCTGTTTCTCTTCATCCCCAGGTGTCCTGGCCCAGGTGCAGCTACAAGAGTCAGGCTCTGGACTGGTGAAGCCCTCACAGACCCTGTCTCTCACCTGTGCTGTCTCTGGATTCTCTTTAACCAGCTATGCTGTGCACTGGATCTGCCAGGCTCCAGGAATGGGACTGGAGAGGTTTGGTGTAATAGATACTGATGGGGGCACAAAGTATAATCCAGCTCTCCAATCCCGAGTCAGCATCACCAGGGACACCTCCAAGGGCGAAGCTTATTTAAAACTGAGCTCCATGCATCCTGAGGACACAGCCCTGTATTACTGTGCCAGACACACAGAGATGGGAATTTGGTGTGAACCCAAACACAAAACTTAGTACATCAAGTCATGGTTTTAGGAGACGTGAAAGAGATGTCAGCGATGTTTTCCTCTCAAAAGCTGTAGTTTCCCCACCTTGTCCTCACCTCTCTAGGGACCACCAAGCACAGACTCTAGGGAACCTTCATGTATCTGAACTTGCCTTCTTCTCATTGGAATGGGCTTTGTCGATTTGGCCATTTATTGAAAGGCAGACTTCAAAGTAATAGTTATCAGTTCAATCTGTTGACAATTCAGGGAAATAACTAGTCCTGTTTTTTTGTCAGTTAGAAATATTATTTTTTTAAAAAACAAACTGACTGCCATCAAGTTGTTAATTTATAGTGACGCCCATGTGGGTTTCTGAGATTCTAACTGCTTATCGGAGAAGAAAGCCCTGTCTATCTTGTTTGGAGTGGGCACTGGTATGCAGATCTCAGCCCAACACATAACCACTATGTCACTAATGTGAGTAAAAAAATATTAATGCAGGAAAAATTTCTCAAGTGAGCTCCAAATTTTCTCCAAGCCATCAGGTGGATGTTCAGTGTTTTCATTCCAGTGAACACTCACAAGTGTAGGTTTATGTAATAAATTTAACTTAGAATGATCTAAATAATACTGAATATGTTGAATTGTTATTGAGTTGGCTTCAACTCGCAGAGATCCCAGGTACAACAGGAATAAATACTGCCCGGAAGTGCACTGTGCTCACAGTGATTCCTCCGTTTGGACTCACCATAGCAGACTTTGTGACAATCCAGCTCCTGGAAAGACTCTCTTTTTCACCGACTCTAATTTACCAAGCACAAGACCATTCTCCGGGTTGTGGTGCTCCTACCGACATGTTCAAATGAGGGAGATAACGTCTGACTTGAATGCTTCCAAGAAGCCAGATGTGCTTATTCCAAGACAGACCTGTTTGTCCTTCAGGCAGCCCACAATACAGTTAATATTATTCTCTAACACCATAACCCAAGTGCATCAATTCTTTTGATATTTCTGGTAGGGTATTTGACCTTTCTTAGAGTCACTCTTAGTTATCCCAATTGTGGCAGCTGTTTCTGACACTACAGATACTGTCCAGGGTTGCTACAGAAAACACACAATATATAGGACAGCATACTCTACGTATGCAACAATGAATACTCAAGGAGCAAAAAATAGCAGTAGCACTGACGTTGAAGAAATCTACATGGTGTCTTAACACTGGACAATATGAACAGGAATGTTCATCTTTAGAATATTAAGTTGATGCATGTAAGTTATGCTCAGGAGAACCTGGACCAAAAAAGCATGTGGCACAATGATTAAATGCTCAACTTTGAGCCAAAAGGTTGGCAGTTCAAAACCATCCAGTGACTCCCTTGGTTAAAGACCTGCTAACTTTCTGCCATCAGTATTTCAGAAAAGAAAATCCTATTCAGACAGTTCTTCTCTTTCATGTTAAACTTCTTTACGAGTCTCTAACAATCATCCTGCGCCCATGTAACTTTGGATGCTTAAAGCTCTATAAATATGTAGACATATGCTACCAATAATTACCCAAGACACAGTGAACTTCAACGTAAGAGCAATGATAAAGACAGTGTATTCTGTTACATATTTCCCTTTGTTAGGTGTGTTTTCCTGCATAAAACACATACGATTTCCCAAGCCCTGTTATTTAACCTGGGAAGAATGTTGTGTATTTTGATTTCTTTTTTGTTAAGTGCCACAGAGTCAGTTCCTATTCTCAATGCCTCTCTCAGCATCATAATTGCAATGGATATTTTGAGCTCATTGAAACAGCCACTGTGTCAATCTATATCACGGGCCTTGGTCTTCATTGATCTCCTACTTTATCATGGTTGATATCTTTTTGAAGTGACAGGAATAAAAACTTTCCATGAAACAAGGTCTCACCATCCTTGATTCTAAAGCACTCACTGGCTGTACTCCCTTCAAAACAGACCTGTTTATCTTATTACCAGTCTGCCCCACAGTACTTTCATCATTCTTTTACAACACCATAAGTCAAAGGCCATCATTTTTTCTATGGCCTTCCTTTTCACAGTCGAGTTCATATCTATAGAATAATATTGAAAATATCATGACTTGGCTTCTAAAAGTGACAGTTAAGAAACCTTGTACTATGGGCCTGTTGGTGCAGAGACAGGGCTATGGTGATGCTGTGGGATCAGATGTGGTTGCTCACCACAAGGCCAGGGATTCAAACCAGAAAAGGGGTCCTCCTGAGTAAGATGAACTTGTCTATTCCTGTAAATAATTATAGGCAGAGAAAGCCTAGCGAGCAGTCCTAACCAGTCTGATAGGATTACTATGAGTCAGAAAAGATGCACTCACAGGGGGTGTGGTTTTGGTGGAAGAGATTGTTCATTTCCGTGCATAAGCAAATGTGGCGAAGAAAGCTGATGGTGCCCGGCTATCAAAAGAGATAGTGTCTGGGGTCCTAAAGGCTTGAAGGTGAACAAGCAGCCATCTAGCTCAGAAGCAAAAAAGCCCACATGGAAGAAGCACACCAGCCAGTGCGATCACGAGGTGCCCAAGGGACCAGGTATAAGGCATCATGCAAAAAAAAAATACATGTATGTGTGTGTACATCTATATGTATGTATATATATATATATATATATATATATATATATATATATATATATATATATATATATATATACCATATTGAATGAAGGGGGAAGTGCAGAGTGGAGACCCAAGACCCAAGTGTCGGCCACTGGAGATCCCCTCATAGAGGAGTTTAGGAGAAGAGATGGGTCAGTCAGGGTGCGAGGTAGTACCGATGAAGAACACAGCTTTCCCCCAGATACTGGATGCTTCCTCCCCCCAACTACCATGATCCGAATTCTACCTTGCAGGGCTGGATAGGGCAGAGGTTGTACACTGGTACATATGAGGGCTAGAGGCACAGGGAATCCAGGGTGGATGATACCTTCAGGACCAGGGGTGTGAGGGGCTATGCTGGGAGAGTGGAGGGTGAGTGGGTTGGAAAGGGGGAACTGATTACAGGATCCACATGTGACCTCTTCCCTGGGAGAGGGACAGCAGAGAACCGGGGAAGGGAGACTCCGGATAGGGCAAGATATGACAAAATAACGATGTATAAATTACCAAGGGCACATGAGGGAGGGGGGAAAGGGAAGGGGGGGGAAAAAAAAAGAGGACCTGATGCAAGGGGCTTAAGTGGAGAGCAAATGCCTTGAGAATGATTGGGGCAGGGAATGTATGGATGTGCTTTATACAATTGATGTATGTATATGTATGGACTGTGAAAAGAGTTGTATGAGCCCCTAATAAAACGTTAAAAAAAAAAAAGAACTGTGTATTTCTGGTTTCAAGGAAGCCATGTGAAGTCCAAAGTGATGGAAGAGTCAACTTTTCATGTTGTCGATACCCAGTTTCACAAATATCCCATGAGATCTTGAAGCCAAGGTGATGTGACACTTGGATACACCACAGGGGATCAATGTAGTCTCCAGAATGCTTCTTGTAGTCTTATCCTCTTGTAACTTTGGTTCTGCTTCCTTATTTCTGCCTGTCTGGATCAGCCTATTTATATGTTAGTCTCAAGTTCCCAATTGTCAGACTTGAGATGAAAGTATATTTAATGATCTAAGTGACCAACAAAACTCCAGTCACTGATCCCTCTGAGTACAACTGTGCTGGTAGGACACATTCAACGTGTACTTAACCAGCCTTTGTGAAGGCAGGCTGTCTAGGACGTTACTTCATAGTCTCAGCCTAGAATTGTGTACTATCACTTTGTAGACAACAACCGGAAATATAGTAGGGACAGAAAATGGATTGAGAATAGTGGCAAGTGAATCCATCATTGAACTAATGAAAATTAGGAAATAAAATTTTCCACATTTAGTTCATGCAAAGGGATTCTCTCCTTTGTGAAATCTCTGATGTGCTTAAGACACCACTTCTGGCTGAAAGCTTTACTGCATTCATCACATGAAAGGTTTTCCTCCGGTATGAATTCATAGATGAGTTTTGAGATGTGCTTTCTGAATGAAGCCTTTGTCCCATTCACTACATATATGGGATTTCTCTCTCTCCAGGATGAGTTCGTGATGAACAATGAGCGCATTCTTCCTGAGAAAGGCTTTTCCACGTTCACCACCTACATGGGGTTTCTCTGGAGTATGAGTTTGCTGATGCTCAGTTAGCTCACTGTACCAGATAAAGGCGTTTTTCCACATTCACCACATACATAGGGATTAGCTCCTGTGTAAACTCATAGATGAATTTTGAGACCTCCTTTCCGAATGAAGCTTTTTCCATATTCACTAACGTACATGAGGTTTCTCTCCAGGAAGAATTCCCTGAAGAACACTGAGGTCCTTCTTCCTGATAAAAACTTTGCCACTTTCACCACATACATGGGGTTTCTCTCTGGTGAGTTTCCTGATGAACAGTGAGCATGTACTTCCTGAGAAAACCTTTTCCACATTCATCACATACATGGGTTTCTCTCCAGTATGAGTTCGCTGATGAACAGTGAAAGCAGTCTTTCCAATAAAGGCTTTTCCACTTTCACCACATACATGGGGTTTCTCTCTGGTGAGTTTCCTGATGAACAGGGAGCATGTACTTCCTGAGAAAACCTTTTCCACATTCATCACATACATGGGTTTCTCTCCAGTATGAGTTCATAGATGATAAACGAGAGCAGTCTTTCCAATAAAGGCTTTTCCACATTCACCACATACATGGGGTTTCTCTCCAGTATGAGTTCGCTGATGATAAGTGAGAGCGATTTTCTGAATAAAGGCTTTTCCACATTCACCACATACATGGGGTTTCTCTCCAGTAAGAGTTTGCTGATGAACAGTGAGTGAAGTCTTCCTGGTAAAGCCTTTGCCACATTTATCACATATATGGGGTTTCTCTCCAGTATGAGTTTGCTGAAGATAAGTGAGAGCGATTTTCTGAATAAAGGCTTTTCCACATTCACCACATACATGGGGTTTCTCCCCACTATGACTTTGCTGATGAACAGTGAGAGCAGTTTTCCAAAAAAAGGCTTTCCCACATTCATCACATGCACGGGGTTTCCCTCCAGTATGAGTTCGTAGATGAGTTTTCAGATTTACTTTATGAGTGAAGCCTTTGCCACATTCACCACATATATGGGGTTTCTCTCTAGTATGAGCTCTCTGATGAACGGTGAGAAAAGACTTCCTGGTAGCGGCTTTTCCATATTCACGACATACATGGGGTTTCTCTCCAGTATGAGTTTGCTGATGAACAGTGAGAGCATTCTTCCTGATAAAGGTTTTGCCACATTCATTACATATATTGGGTTTATCCCCAGTATGAGTTCGTAGATGAGTTTTGAGTTGTATTTTCTGAATGAAGCCTTTGCCACATTCACCACATACATGGGGTTTTTCTTTAGTATGAGTTTGCTGATAAACACTGAGATCACTCTTCATGGTGAAGTCCTTCCCACATTCACTGCATACGTAGGGCATCCCTGCCACATGAGTTTCACAACATCCCTTGAGGTATGATTTACTGTGATAAGTTTTGCCACAATCCAAGCATTTATAAAGCTTTTGTCCTTCGTGAGATTTTTTATAATGTTCATTGAGTTGGAACACGTTATTGTATTTTTGCCCACACTGACAGGTCTTATCTAGTATATGAATGAGCTGGCATTCATAGAGCAAAGACTCCTCAATGAAGGTCGTCCCACATTTATCACCAGTGTGTGGTTTCTCAATTTGATCAGATTCCTGATGCTGTGACTTCGAGATCCTGGATTGTTCACTCTCAGAGAATTTCATTTCAGTACAAAATTGCTCTTGCTCAGTGTGGAGGAAATTGTCCTCATCTTCCTTGAGCACAACTGACTTCTGTGTTTTGTTGCTTCTGTTCTGATTTAATTTCAGAATGATTAAATCTGATTTTACTATTTTTCCATGTAATCCAAACAACTCATACGTTTCCTTTGGAAGAAAATAATTTCTGTGCTGATAAACAGTACTTTCCAATGTATTAAATGTATACTATTGTTCCATTCTGTCCATGTATCTTTCACATTGCATGTGTTCAAGCAAATGGTCGGCATCTTTCTGGATTTCTATAAAAGAACAGAACATTGATTCTTTTCAAAATCTTGACTTACAATGGACTCCTTAAAATATGCATCGATACGAAGTAGATCTTTAGTGACAACCCTCTTATATGAATATAAATAAAACACTATGCTTGATGTTTATTGCTCATTGGAAGAAATACAAGCGTGTAAATAATCCAAATGGTAAAAATAGTTATTGTAGAACTCTGGTTGGATATGAAAGGATGAGTGAACACAGATTTGGCATTTGCTTAAAGAGGTATATGAAAATGTACAACAAATGTAATAGAAGGAAGACACTGAGAACAATAGACCACAGGTCGGATAAGGCTTGCTAATTCCAGCCGGTAGGGGTTACATATATTCTATTCATCAAGTTTTACTGAAAGACAACCGAGTACTACATAAAGTTGGAGATGTGAAAATTGCAGAATGTTCTACTTGGGGGGAAAGCATTTTTAGAAGTATATATGAAAGGTATTGTGGTACAGAAACATATGCTTTATGTTTATAGAGCCTATATTCTAGTTTACACCACTCATCTTTCAGTGTTGTCCTGCGGTGGCTTGCATGTTACTGTGATGGCAAAAGCAATGCCACCTAGTATTTCAAATAATAGAAGCAGGATCAGCCATGGTAGACAGGTCTTAGTGGAATCTGCAGAAACAAGGACTGGGAGGAAGACCTGGGGATCTACTTCTGGAACATGAACCCCTTAGGTTTAATGACAAGGAAATAACACTGACGAAGTACTAAATCCTCAAAGTAAAGTCAACAGTAATGACGTGAATGGAGGAAAACTTGACTGAAAATGAGAAAAAATAGCTGCACACATATTCTAAGAATGTGGAGATGGAATATATGAAGTATTATCAACAAAAATCTGCAAGTTTTCAAAACAAAATGGAATGTTTAAAAATCGATTGTGTATGATTATTAAACTTAAATAGACTGGTATTGTCTACTTATAATTACATAATCACGTGGTTTATAAGGCTAAGAATGACAAATGAAAGAAGCCTGGCATCGTATCCATCATCAAACAGTACATGGTAATATCTTCGCTAAAGAATAATTCTGTCAGTGGAAGGTTAATATTCATATGCCTGCAAGTAAGACCAGTTATAAGTGCTATTTAGATTGGTACACCAACTGTTTAAGCAAACGTAAACAGTGGGGGATCCAGCCCCACACTCAAATGGGCCCTTAGAAATAGTGTATGCAATTAAGGAAGATAAAGCAGACAGCAAAACGGGGAAGAGTGGCCTCATCTCCAATCCCGGAATGAGACAGCGAGGTCATTTAACAGTGAGTTTATATAGTAGCGAGCCATGCAAGCCTTCAGAAGGCACGGACACAACAGAACGGAATAGTGTGAATGTGGGAATATCCTGCATTCTTTTAGAACACTTCATGGTAAGTATTAGGCTGTGGGAAACTGAGGACCTAGAAGAGAGGACACAGCCTAATTGCTTATTCTCAGAATTAAAGAAGATTGCAAGGCCAGGCATTTGGGTGGAGGGAGGAATTCACATTTGTAAATTGGAGAAGAATCCAAGTCACATTCTCCTAATTAAAAATTATCCTCACAATATCCTCTCATTATAGTATTACCTTAATGATACCTCATACAAGCACATGGCTTATTACTATCTGCCAGCAATTTTAACTACAAGAGCAGACATGTTGTTCTTGTTCTCGCCACTGAGGAGAGAGTTACTTCAATTCACCTGCCCTCACAACTGGTTTTCAGTTGCTCACCCAATTATTTCAGGGACCCCCCCAGGGTAAAAGTCCTACCTACCTTGTTAGGTAGGTAGGTGTCTGTGTGTGTGTGTGTGTGTGTGTGTGTGTGTGTGTGCTGGGGGAGGAGCGGAGGGGTGGGGGAGGGAGATTGCAAGCCCTGAGACTGTATAAATTGGTGAAAGAATATAAAGCCTTTTTATTTCTGCCCTTCAATTATACAACCCTCCCATAGGACCCATCCAGAGGGCATTTAAGAGACAAAGGGATACTTGACTCCTTGAGTGATAGCAACAAAGGGAACCTGATTGCTTTTTAAGCTAGGCATCTTTTAGTTGAGTAGCAAGAAGTGAGGCGCCTGTAGAAGCTGTATACTAACATCTTACTGGAGGGCAGTTGTGGAGAAAATTCTATCTGGAAATTGTGCATTTCAGCTCTAGCTTTATCCTTGGGACTTGTGGAGGTTTTCTTCTAACACTAGTACTGGTCTTCCAAGCCCTGAAGTCAGGAGTAAAGAGATAAGGCTGCTTTCATCCAGGTTCTCTTTTCCACAATAAAGAAATTGAGGGTGGGGAAGGGAGGGGATAAAGGAGAGCAGATAGAAAGGAAGTCAAGAGGAAAATGTTTTGAAACTGTGGTAGCAATTGTACAGTGATTGAACTATGAAATGTTATATCTGTAAGAGCTCCCCCAAAAAAGATTAAACATATATATTGAAAATTTCACATGACTTTTATAGTCTGATATTGATCAATCATACAATCATGTACACTGATGAACGTAACATTTGGGGAAGTTGTCAATAGGTGGAAAATGTGACCTCCATGACAGAAAGGATATGCAAGTTTAGCAATAAAAATGTGAGATGAATGATGAATTCATACCAAATTTCTTATTAAACAACAGAAATGGAAACTATACATATGGATATTTCTGAATGGAACACATGAAAATCAAATCAACCACATCCCTAGAAAGAAATGGTGGAGAAGCTCATTAGTCAAAACATGTCCAGGGGTTAACTGTGGAACAGACCATCAATTGCTCAAATCCAAGTAGAAGCTAACCAAAATACCTAGATCACAGAGCTGAGAGACTATGTAAAGAATAAACTGGAGTAATAAAAGACTGATGACTGAAGACTAATGACTGAGACCAGATGAGTTCTGGGATGACACAAAAGAAATCATACATTTAGAAATCAAAAGGATACTTCAAAGACAAAAAAGAAAAGAGAACGATATTGATTATTCTATGCATTGTTTGAATTACAGTAAAAAATTCTGTTGGAATGTCCTGCAAAAATGTTCTTTAGAAGCAGCAAAGGTCATCTTTTGGGTTGAGGACCTGTTAAGAAGGGGTGGGCCTGAGAGGGGGAAGATGGCCGACAGGGACACCCGCATACTCTGAGAGCTCCTCCAAACAAAGCGGGATTGGCGACCAGGTAGCTGAATAGTAAGAGTCTGGTGAGTGAAATATCCCCCTGGGACAGCACCCCAGTCCTACCCCACGTATTTGTCCGGAGCAGGGGTCTAGGTGAAAGAGGACCGGACTAGTGGGACATCTCTGGCCACTGAGCTGCCGTGAGCTCACTGGCGACCGGCTTAGGCTCCATCCCCAAACCCGACGCCAGCCCAGAGCCGCTTGCCTGCCCTGCCTACTCCAGCGGCCCACTCCCCACTCCCCACTCGCGGATCTCCACTGGGAGAGAAGCTTTCCTCTCCCGCAGTTCCCCTCTCCCCGCAGGGCAGCGATCTGCCCTCGGGCCCACGTCCCTCCCTCCATTCATCCAAGCTCAGGGGAGCGAACCCGCGTATTGTCTGGCGACCCCCACGGGGGACCATCCACCCGCACCGCTGCCGCGGACCTCTCCACCTGCCCTCCGTGCGCTGGCCTCCCACCCCCGCCCGCCCCCGCCAGCCCCTGGCAGCCTAGCGCCAGCTCCACTCCTGGCGGGGACCCTGCGCTGAGCACTTCCCGCCAACAGGAGCCATAGCTCAACCGGCGCCTGTCCCGGACCCTGAGCTTCCGCGGAGCGCCGCGCCCCATGCTGTTGAGTCTGCCCACCAAGGGCCCCCCCCTGCGCAAGGCACAAGAGTAGGTGCCCTCCCCAGGGTGCTGCGGGGACCCTGGCGGCCGCGACTCTGAGCCTGAGCAGAGGAAGGGCGCCATTGCCCCCTGCGGTTTCGCGCCAAGCCTCCTTTGCCGGCGCCATTACCCCCTGCGGTTTCGTGCCAAAAGGGCGGAGAGCGAACACCATTGTTCCCTGCAGTGTCCCGCAGCTGCCTGCGCAGCTATCCAAGGGGCTTCCCCGCGCCCGCTCACAGCCCGGGCAGATCAAACACTCCACCTGCAGTGGAGCCTGGGTCTCGGCTTTGCAGTCCCTGAGGAGCTGTCAGTGAGCTCCAGCCAGCTCTCACCACCTGGGGCCCTGTTGGGTCCCCAGTGCCAGCCCTAAGCCTGCCGCAGCCCGCCCCAGCCACCCCAGGAGACGGCACAGTGGCCTGAGCCTCCACACAATAAGGTTACTCCTGTCTCCCAGAAGCATGGGGCCTATTAAAGGATCAAGGAAAAATCAACAGACCACATCACTCCCAACAAAAAAATCAGAAAAACGAGGCACTTTAACAGACCTAACGTCACTCATAGAAGAAACAGATAGAGATCAGCCACAAAAGGAAATCTTCAGAACTCTGCTTGCAGTAATACAGGAGCTAAGAGAAGCAAACCAAAATAAGGATGCAACGATAGAAGGGATGAAATGCACAATAGAGGGGATGAAGTCCACAATAGAGGGGATGAATACTATCCACCAAAAGGAACTGCAGAAACTAACAGAGGAGGTAGCAGAGGCCACACAAAAGGTCACAGAAGCTATATCTAGGCTTGAGGAGGCTGAGAACCGTATCAGTGAACTCGAGGACGCTCAAACCAAACGAAGCAAGCGAGAAAAACAATCAGATAGGAAAATTAAAGAAACAGAAGACAGCCTGAGATCAATGACAGATGCTATGAAGAGGAATAATATTCGAATAATCGGTCTACCGGAACACAACATAACACACAAATCGACCGCCAAGATAGCAAAGGAATTCCTGGAAGAAAATTTCCCCAACCTAACAAAGGAGAATCCGACTCTCATACAGGAAGCAGAGAGGACGCCGGCTAAGCTAAACACCAAGAAGAACACGCCAAGGCATATAATTGTAAAATTATCCAACTTAGAGGAAAAAGAGAAAATTCTACGAGCATCAAGAGAAAGGAAGACAGTCACATACAAAGGAGCGCAGGTAAGGGTATGCTCAGACTTATCAGCTGAAACCATGAAGAGGAGGAGAGAATGGAGCAGCATCTTCCAAATTCTGAAAGATAAAAATGCCTCCCCCAGAATCCTATACCCTGCCAAGTTATCCATTAAGATAGAGGGCAAGATAAGGGTCTTCCAGGACAAGGAAGAACTCAAAAAATATACTGCAAGTCACCCGACCCTGCAGAACATACTGGCTGACTCACTATGGCCAGAAGATCAAGCTCCAACTAGAACCTCCAGGAGACCACCATATAGCCCATCTCCATCTAGAAGCCAACATAGCAGCAACACGTACCAGGACAACACGGTCTCAGATGGAAAAGAGGACAGGATAGAAACCCTCCACTCAAACGCAGTACACTGATATGAAGGAAGATAGGCAAAGACCCAAAGCACAAAACAGAATATGGCAACCATGAAGCCAGAGATTGTAATAATCACTTTGAATACAAATGGGCTCAATTCATATGTTAAAAGAAAGAGGCTGGAGGATTGGATTAGAAAACATAACCCATCAATCTGCTGCCTGCAAGAGACACACCTTAAGCAAGCAGACAAGCATATGCTGAGAATAAAGGGCTGGAAGAAAGTTTACCAAGCAAATGGTAACTCCAGGAAGGCAGGAGTGGCTATCTTAATCTCCGACAAAATGGATCTCAAGATCCAAAACATAAAAAGAGACAAAGAGGGACATTACATAATGCTCAAAGGCTCAGTAAACCAGGAAGCAATAAGCATACTGAATATTTACGCACCTAATAATGGTGCGGCAAATTTCGTCAAACAAACTATTAAAAAAATGACAGAAGAAATCACGGAAACAACAATAATAGTGGGGGACTTCAACACTCCACTATCAGAGAAAGACAGGTCACAGGGAAAGAAGCTCAGCAAAGAGGCCAGAGAGCTAAACAATGTAATTAGGCAACAGGGCCTGATAGACATCTATAGAGCCTTTCATCCAAAAGCAAAAGGTTTCACATTCTTCTCCAATCCACACGGATCTTTCTCAAGAATAGATCACATGCTGGGGCACAAGGCCAGCCTGAGTAAATTCAAACACATAGATATTATCCAGACGTCTTTCTCAGACCACCATGCCATAAAGCTGGAGATTAATAGGAGGGCACCCAGAAAAGCAAGGGTCACCAATTGGAGAATAAACAACGATCTCCTGCGACATGAATGGGTTAAGGTCCAGATCAGAGAGGATATCAGGAAATTTCTAGAAACTAATGAGAACGAGCATACAACATATCAAAACTTATGGGACACTGCAAAGGCAGTTATCAGAGGTAGCTTGATATCACTGAATGCATACATGAAAAAAGAAGAAAGGCGTATGACAGATATGTTAACACAAAACCTCCAACAACTAGAACAGAGTCAACAGAACTACCCCTCCAATAGCAAGAGAAAAGAAATAATAAAAATCAGGGTGGAGTTAAACCAGTGGGAAGACAAAAGAACAATGCAAAGGATTAACGCAACTAGAAGCTGGTTTTATGAACGAATTAATAAAATTGACACTCCCCTGGCAAAGCTTACCAAAGATAGAAAGGAACAATCATCAATAGCCAGGATAAGAGATGAATCGGGGGCAATAACAACAGACCCCAATGAGATAAAAAGGATAATCACAAAGTACTATGAAGGTTTGTATTCTAATGAATTCAGAAACCTGGAAGACATGGATAAATATTTAGAAAAACAATCTATCCCTAGATTATCTGAGACAGAGATCAAGAACCTCAACAAACCCATAGCGAAGGAAGAAATAGAGAGTGTCATCAAAAACCTACCAAGGAAAAAGGCCCCAGGGCCAGATGGCTACACAGCAGAATTTTACCAAACATTCAGGGAAGAGCTGACACCGATCCTCCACAAAGTATTCCAGAACATAGAAAAGAACGGCAAGCTCCCAAACTCATTTTACGAAGCCAGCATTACTTTGATACCCAAACAGGGAAAAGACCCCACAAGTGTAGAGAATTATAGACCAATATCTCTAATGAACATAGATGCAAAAATCCTTAACAAAATATTGGCCAATAGAATACAAAGGAACATCAAACATATCATTCACCACGACCAAGTAGGATTCATCCCAGCGATGCAGGGATGGTTTAACACCCGAAAATCCATCAATATCATACACCACATCGAGAAGAAAAAGGATAAAAACCATATGATAATATCCATAGATGCAGAAAAAGCATTTGACAACATCCAGCATCCATTCCTAATCAAAACACTCATGAAGATAGGATTGGAAGGTAAGTTCCTCAAGCTCATACAAGCTATCTATGAAAGACCAACAGCCAACATCATAGTCAATGGAGAAAAGACAAGAACAATACCACTGAAAAAGGGTACAAGACAAGGATGCCCCCTGTCCCCTCTTCTATTCAATATCGTTTTGGAGGTTCTGGCTAACAACATAAGACAGCGGAAGGACATCAAAGGGATCCAGTTGGGAGAGGAGGAGGTGAAACTATCGTTATTTGCAGATGACATGATCCTATACATTGAAGACCCCCAAAACTCCACAGTTGGAATACTTACAGCAATAGAGGAATACGGAAGGGTAGCAGGATACAAGATCAATAAACAGAAGTCGGTAGGGTTTCTATACACATCGGACAGGGCCATGGAAGAGGCGATTAAGAGGGAAGTACCCTTCACAGTAGCCAAGAACAAACTGAAATACCTAGGAATATACTTAACAAAAAATACTAAAGACCTATATAAGCATAATTATAAAACCCTATTACAGGAAACCAAAAGTGACCTTCACAAATGGATGAAGCTCCCCTGCTCATGGTTAGGTAGGCTGAACATAGTAAAGATGACAGTTCTTCCTAAAGCACTCTACAAGTTCAATGCTATACCAATCCAATTACCATCAACCTTCTTCAAAGAATTGGAAAAAATGACCACCAACTTCATATGGAGAGGGAAGAAACCCAGAATTAGCAGAGAACTCCTCAAGAAGAAGGACACAATTGGAGGACTCGCCTTACCTGATTTTAATGCCTACTACATAGCTACAGTGGTCAAAACAGCATGGTACTGGCACAATGATAGACACTCAGACCAGTGGAAAAGAATAGAAAGCCCAGGAGTAAAATCATCAGCATATAGACAACTGATCTTCGACAAGGGTCCCAAAAACGTCAAGTGGGAAGCAGATGCCCTCTTTAATAAGTGGTGCTGGAAACAATGGATATCCACATGTAGAAAGTTGAAACAAGACGTCTACCTCACCCCATGCACAAGAATACACTCAAGGTGGATCACAGATCTAGAAGTCAAACCCCAAACCATCAGGACCATTAAGGAGGGAATCGGGACTAATCTCAGAGCACTGGCCCAGGAAGCACATAGGCTCACTGCAACAGGGAAGGGGACACACACAGGTGATCTGGAAATCGACAAATGGGATCTAATAAGAATAAAACACCTGTGCACCTCGAAAGACTTTGCCAAGAGGGTGACAAGGCAACCCACAGACTGGGAGAAGATTTTTAGTAATGACACGTCAGACAAAGGGCTCATTACTAAAATCTACAACACCATCATGACCTGCAAAAAGAGGAAAACAGTTAACCCCCTAAGGAAGTGGGCAAAAGAAATGAGAAGAACTTTCACTAGAGAGGAGATCAATATGGCCAATAAATATATGAGAAAGTGCTCGAAGTCCCTTGCCATAAGAGAAATGCAAATCAAAACAACCATGAGATACCACCTAACACCCCTCAGGCTAGCTCAGATCAGTAAATCAGAGAGCAACAAGTGTTGGAGGGGCTGTGGTGAAATAGGAACCCTCCTCCACTGCTGGTGGTCGTGCAGATTTGTACAGACACTGTGGAAAGCAATCTGGCGATACCTAAAGAAAATGGAAATTGATCTACCTTACGACCCAGCCATCCCTCTACTGGGCATATACCCGGTTGAAGCAGCAAATAAAACACGACCAGTCATATGCGCTCCAATGTTTATTGCGGCACAATTCACAATAGCAAAGACTTGGAAACAGCCTAAGTTTCCATCAATAGACGAGTGGATTAGCAAACTTTGGCACATACACACAATGGAGTATTATGCAGCACTAAAAAGCACCGATGAGCACATGAAACACGTTATTTCATGGGAAGAGCTGGAAGGAATTATGTTAAGCGAGGTAAGCCAGACCCAAAGGGACAGGTACAACATGAGTCCCCTGAGGTAAGTACAATCAGCATGGCAGAAATGGGGCATTAATCCACCCAAGGGGAGGGTATGGTTTATATCTCCACAGGGAAAGTGGGACCAGACTTCAACCCAGTGTCGCAAGGTGTGAATGCAATATCCCGGCGTGGAGGACGGAACCGGTGGAGAGGGCTGGGAGGCTGGCCCCAGCACCATAAATTAAGTGGATTCCTGCCCCTCCCCCAAAAAGAACTTGTTCCAAAGGACGACATTGACCCTGCAGCTATGGGAGATGGACATATTTGATCAGAGCACACGGGAGCAGATGAAGGGGCAGGAGGAGAGAGTGGAGCACAGCCTGGCCCACCAGGCCGTGATGATGATGTTCCTGAGTAGAGCAGCCAGTCCACAGAGAGAACAACATGGCTGGCCCTACTATGAGACATGTTGCCCCTCAGTGACTAAGGGGGATACAGGGGACAGCACCGGAGACACAGTGTGGGAATTGCACCTGACCTGATCCCACCACACCGAGGCAAATCACTGGGGGAGTGCAGCGGAACAGCAAGGGAATGGAGTGGCAAGGTCCCCAGGGAATGCTGAAAGTGGACTTTGGGGCCAGGGCGTGGTGCCCCAACAGACTGGACTGGAAAACGCTCCTAAGGGCCAGCAAAGATCCCTGAACTAACTACAAGCTTTTCTCTTGTGAACTGTTTTGTTCTGTTCTTTTTCAGTGGTTTGTTTTTGTTGTTTTGTTGTCTGGTTGTATACTGTTGCTTTGTGTTCCTCTGTCTAGTTTTCGTGCATGTTAGTGACTCCACAGGTCTGTCTGAATAGGACAGGCTGGATGAACTATCTGGATGAAAAACAACGGGACCGACAGTTCTGGGGGGACTTGGGGTGGGGGGTAGGGGGGGTAAGGAAGTGGTGTTAACAAACCCAGGGACAAGGGAAAAACATGGGACCCCAAAGGGTAGAGAAGGGGGAGTGGCAGGCCTGATGGGAAATGATCAAGGGTAAGGTTGCTTAGAGAAGAGGTATACTCTAGCCCAGGTGGCGATGAAGCATGGTAGTAGGGCAGGAGGAAGGTCAAGGGAGATGGAGGAAAGAGCTAGGAGTCAAAGGGCATTCATGGAGGTCTAGACAAAGACATGTACATGCAAATATATATAGGAGGTTGGGGAAATAGATCTTTGTGTCGATATTTATAGGTCAAGTATTAAGGTGGCGGAAGGACCTTGGGCCTCTACTCAAACACTCCCTCTATGCATGAATACCTTCTTTTATTAAATTGGAACTCTATGATGCTCACTCTCCCGACACAATGGCTGGAGCCAAAGTGGGTGAACAAGTAAATGTGGTGAAGAAAGCTGATGGTGCCCGGCTATCAAAAGAGATAGTGACTGGGGTCTTAAAGGCTTGAAGATAAACAAGCGGCCATCTAGCTCAGATGCAACAAAGTCCACATGGAAGAACACACCAGCCTGTGTGATCGAGTGGTCCCAAAGGGATCAGTTACCAGGCATCAAAGAACAAAAAATCATATCATAGACTACACACCTCCATGATAGGATCGCTGAAGACAAATGGGTGCACAAGCAAATGTGGTGAAGAAAGCTGATGGTGCCCGGCTATCAAAAGAGATAGTGTCTGGGGTCTTAAAGGCTTGAAGGTGAACAAGCGGCCATCTCGCTCAGAAACAAATAAGCCCACATGGAAGAAGCACACCGGCCAGTGCGATCACGAGGTGCCCAAGGGACCAGATATAAGGCATCATGCAAAAAAAAAAAAAGATATAAGTGTGTGTATGTATGTGTATATATGTGTATATGTATATATGTATGTGTATATATATATTATATTAAATGAAGGGGGAAGTGCAGAGTGGAGACCCAAGGCCCAAGTGTCGGCCAATGGAGATCCCCTCGTGGAGGGGTTTAGGAGAGGAGATGGGTTAATTAGGATGCAAGGTAGTACCTTTGAAGAACACAGCTTTCCCCAAGATCCTGGATGCTTCCTCCCCCCAACTACCATGATCCGAATTCTACCTTGCAGGGCTGGATAGGATAGAGGCTGTACACTGGTACATATGAGGGTTGGAGGTACAGGGAATCCAGGGTGGATGATACCTTCAGGACCAAGGGCGTGAGGGACGATGCTGGGAGAGTGGAGGGTGAGTGGGTTGGAAAGGGGGAACTGATTACAAGGAGCCACATGTGACCTCTTCCCTGGGAGAGGGACAGCAGAGAAGGGGGGAAGGGAGACCCCGAATAGGGCAAGATATGACAAAATAACGAGGTATAAATTACCAAGGGCATATGAGGGAGGGGGGAAAGGGGAGGGAGGGGGGGAAAAAAGAGGACCTGATGCAAGGGGCTTAAGTGGAGAGCAAATGCCTTGAGAATGATTGGGGCAGGGAATGTATGGATGTGCTTTATACAATTGATGTATGTATATGTATGGATTGTGGTAAGAGTTGTTTGAGTCCCTAATAAAATGTAAAAGAAGAAAAGAGAAAAATAATGATTAGGGCAAAGACTGTACAGATGTGCTTTATACAATTGATGTATGTATATGTATGAACTGTGAAAAGAATTGTATCAGCCCCAATAAATTGTTAAAAAAAAAAAAGAAGGGGTGGGCCTAAAGAAGGCACACTGCATAGTAAAGAATATAAAGCAGACATACGCTTAAGGAAAAATCAAAGAATACAGGATGTTAAAAATGCCCTTTCCACTTACAAAGTTATTGGAGGAACAGGCAACTTAAAAAAAAAATCTTACATGACGCAGGCGGCCATGGTGCAATTCAAGCACAGGTGAGCCAATCTGGCCCAGCCCCTGGACCCCTAACCCTCAGTCCTGTGCTCATCTCCCTCCTGCCACAGGAACAATTAGAACGTGCCAGAAGTTCCTGATTCAGGTACAACGAAGACAGCTGTTGGGATTGCTGCGGAACTGCACTGACAGAGGAGCATGGAAGCCATCCTGAAATCCTCTCCAGGAAGCTGTTGGAAGAGCCAGACGGGAGCTTTCTGACAGTGGCAGTGAGGAGCCTGCCGTGGCCCCCAGTGAGCCTGTGCTTCCCAGCCCCAGGCAGACTCCGGGTCTGCCTCAGCAGCGCGCTCAGCTTTCCAGAGGCAGCATCTTCGGCCACAGCTCCAAACTCACTGAAGGGAAACAAATCCAAGTCATCTTCGTCAGGTTGTATGCAGCCCGTCTGGGAAAAGCAGCCCTGCTGTTTTAGGCAGTTTTGTACTTAGCTGTCTGACAGGTCTGGTTTCTGAAGCGTTTTGCATCCTGTGATCAAAGTCCATTGTGCCTGCACTCCCAACCCGTCCCCTCCTTCCTCCCATGTGTATGCGCGTGTGCACACATTGGAAAGCGGCCTGTGTGATACTAGATGAAGTGTGAACAATTGGATTTCACTTTGAAAGTCTCTTGGGTGGGTCCTAAGCAGAGCAGGTCACTTAGAATTAAAGTATTTGTACTTTTCTAAGAAAAACAAAACAAAATCTTACAGGTAGAAAAAAATTGAAGGTGCGGTGAAAAATTATATGCTAAGCTGATAACAATTTCTTGCTAGGAAGGTGACTTTAGATACCTAAAAATAACCGAAGTCATAAATGTGTTTCACCAAAAGGAGCAAACTATGGAGAAACATGTCTGTTAAAGAATTCCAACAGACAAGGCAATTTGACCGTCTCTAAAAGAAAATAGAAAGAACTTATTTCACCAGAATGAAGAAAACTTTAAAGGAACAGGAGAACAAATGAGAAAATGGGCACCAAAATCTTTAGAGAAACTCAAAGGTGGGGAGCTAAGAAAGCACAAAGGAGGCCCATTTATGGTTCGAGTTGAACATCCAAGATGGTGCTCCATCTGTTTGGAGAGAGGCTTGCAAGATGGATATTCATAATAAGAGAGAAGCATATAAGAGAGGGAAAGTTTTGAGAATCTTAAAGAAAGAAAATTATGGAAGCAAACATACAATAGTATAAATCAAATAAATGGAAATTTAATCTCATTTAGAGCTACAGGCGTACTTTTCTCAACTGCTAGGAAAAGTGAGTGCTCACATTCAAAGAAGCACAGACTTTTATGCATTTTCCAACATCTATCATGGATGTGAGGCCTTCTGCCCGTTGAATCAATACCCCCAGCCTATTACCCTTAAGGTATTTTGACTATGCACCTGATAAAATTCCACTATAGCTTGTTTCTAATACCGACCACAGTTCTCCTTGTTACAATTGAGAGAAAGATTCTGGGGTGACAACTAGATAACCTGTTCATGAGAAATTACACAATCTTAGACACACCAAATTAACCTAAAGTTTGTAAAGCCTGCAGAATGTTGTATTTCTAGGAAAATAATGTTCAAAGGAACAAAGTGTTCTCTCAAGGGCAGAAGACCCAACCCACTAACTTAAGACCAGAGGATGCAATGAGAATCTACCTCTTTGAGAACACCACAGACACTGCAAAAATTTTAACACATAAGACAGGAAACGCCAATGACGAGGCCAATGACTTGAGAATTCTCCTCACCAATGGAAACCAGGTTGCGATAGTTCTCCAACATCACATCCTGATATAGGGTCTTCTGAGCAGGGTTCAGGAGCTGCCATTCCTCCCAGGTGAACTTTACAGCCACATCATTGAATGTCAGTGATTCCTGTAGAAAGAGGAGTTGATTTAATGGCGTATTTTATACTTGAAGATTTTTAAAATATATCTTACAGTAAAGAAAGCAAAACAGTAATAAAAACTATTGTGACAGTGCGTTCCATAATGTGTGGAAAACTGAGGACTTGGTAGAAAGTATTTGACCTTATTTCTACATTCGCAATTATGGGGACAGAACACGAGCCCTATTTCCAGAAAGGTCCCCACTGTTCTAAGAAATGTTTTCAAATACACATTCATATAGCTCTCCATTAAGGAGCAGTGTTAAAGGAATTACCATAGTAGATGAACAGTTTCCGTGCCTGGCTACTTCATTATGCCTGAAGGTTACCTGTAGATCAGAGAAATCTGGTTCTATAGCTAAGCCACCCTAAATGTCACAAATACCTGGGGAGGGCTCAGGGTGGGATTGAAATCAACTAGCACTAGGTCAACAGGGTGACTCACCATCCTGCTTATTATGTTACCCGCTGATGATAGTACCCACTGACTATGTATGCGCTAACTGCATGACGTGCACGCCTATGGAAAGATCTGTAAACTCCAGTACATATACCCATTGGAAAATACATTAACTTTCTCAGTCCTGACATAGGTTGAGGAGCCCCGTGCCACACTGGTCTGTCTTTAATATTTGCCACAATTGCAATGTCGCTCCTGAGGATCACTGTTCGAGTGTAGCGGACTCCCGTGCTCTATAATAATGCACCCACTCATAACATTAGAACTTTGAGGTCCAGTGAAACTATCTGAATGAGCTAGAAATAGCCAAAATTTATACTTGCACAAAGTAGATAAACACCTGTTTATTATCAAATGGAATTAGGACTTCTAGCAGTATCAGTGTCAACAATTATCAGGAAGAGTTCAGATGGGGGAGGTCAAACATACCTCAACTCTCCACATTTTTGTTAACTCTTAATCAAGTCATTCCTCCCACAGCACTCTATGTCTCATTGATAATCTGTTGCTACGGTCACACAAAACTCAACAGATTAAAGTGGTCTATTAATGAACAAGGTAAAACTCGGGTTCAGGAACAAAAAGATATAACTGAGAACCAAGATCAAAATGTTCATAGGCAATATCTCCCTTCCTGGATGCAGTACAACTTTCTAAGCTCTTAAATGTCACCTTAGGACAAGCTCCTCGTGACAACCTTAGGACAAATTCTTCGCAGCCACTTTCAGACCAGATTGCCTTAACTTTAATTGCAAGGTCCTCTTGCACTTGCCATCTTCCACCACATGCTCTCCAAGGGGTCTCCGTAGTTTTGTTGGGTGGACCTCTGGAGCCCTCCTAACCTTGCCTAGGCAGGGAAGGTGCTAGGTTGACCCAAGAAGCCATCATATCAAGAGGGAGAGAGAGAGAACTGCCTGCACGCATGGTATGAGAAGAGACAGTGAGACATTGGTTTGTTGATTTGGCTTTGTTAGACCCTGAAGCCACATAGTTCACATTGATCCCATGGATTAGGGATTTGCCAATTTCAAGAAATGCATGAGCCATTTCCTTGAACACCTGTGAACCCCCTGTGTGACCTGACTTGAGAACTTCCCCTACTCCATGAGTCAAGAGCTTGCGGTATGACTTTCCCATTTGGGTTCCTCATCCCCTGCAACTTATTATCTGACCAGATTCAACAACTTCACTTTGTGAGGCAGTGGACTGTTGTCTGCCCTGATGATCTGGTTCATCAGCCTTTGCAAACACATGAATGAGGAGAACCGTACAGATTGATCCCTGACCTCTATACAGATTAGGGACTCACCAGAATCCACATCTTGATGAGGTATTTGTTTACTTGACGAATATTTAGCTTTGTGAGATGCTACAAAGTAAATCATGGAACACCGTGAACCTCTATCTCATAGGCACTCACTCATCTACTGCTGGTTCTGCAAAATGAACGTTAATATTCATGGTTCAAGAGCTAGACTGATGGAGATAATGACCAGGGCAGAAGGGACACAGTGACAGAGTCAATGGTTACAGGTCCAGAAAGGACTTTTCAGCCAAGATAGTGGGGCAGGCAGGCAAAATCAAGAGGAGGATATCCCCCAAGGAGATGAGAGAAGGCTAGACAGATGGAACTATGAAATGAGCCTGCCTCCGTGGGTAAATTCTCTGAGAGGGACCGAAAGAACAAGCCTGCCCTGAAGAAGAGCAAAATTTTCTATATGGCTCTTTAATATGAATCCCAATGTGCAGCCTATTCATTCTGATACCAAATTATATGCTGTTACTTAATAAAACTTGTACCTGTGGCTCTGGACTGTACATTTGCATAGGGCCACTGCAAAAAGTTAATGAGCACAGTAGGAGAGGACTGTGGGAACAATAACTGGTGCCATCACTGGAAAAGTATGGAGAGTACAGGTATGCTTAAGCTCTGCCTCATATGAATCCGACCTGAAGTTGATGGTTGATTCTCTCTCCTGCATCTATAGTTAGAGGAGGGGAGAAGATGTCAATCATTTTTGAACCACTGTTGGCTGAGGTTAAAAATTTGGGTTTTCAATTTTAGATTCATTAATGAAAATGCGGCTCTTTGGGAGATTATGTAACACATCACCTTCAGAAAGAAGCATTAAAGAAACTTAGTCAAACAAAAATCCCATGGAATACAGACACTTCTAAAGAAATGATCTTATTTCCCCTTAAAAACTAGGCATAGCCTATAATTTGAATGACTGCCATAGTTTGGCCATAGAATAATGATTTAGATGATAACGTGATCCCAAGAATCTTCAGAGACGCATTATGTTCAATGTCTCCTAATCTCAAGCCCAATGCTGAAATCAGAGTTCAAGTTTATCTCTAACGTCTACAATTTCAAATTTCCATTTTTCCAATGAACTGGATCTGTATTATGCAGGTTTCCACAATCCCAGTATAGAAATATAGAAAAGGATAAAACACATCAGAATCACCTGGGCCTTGGTCATTTTCTTCGGTCCTTAGAACACTGTCAGCAACTGGGATACTCTATGTTTGTCTTATCTGAATCAGCAATAAAGATGTTCACAAATTTCAATCTCTTATGAGGACATCCCAGAAATAATAATACCAAAATCAGGAACTTCTTCCTCCTTCCTGTACGCCGCTGCTGGTGATACACAATCTGCAAGCTGATGGGAGAATACAATGTGAATAACACATAATCTGTAGGTCCAAAAGCTATAACAATTCCCTTCCTCTGATTGCACAAAGTCCTCAATACTGTTAACTGTGCCCTTACTGAGTGATGGAAAAATGATTTTATCATGAGCAATAAAATCTAAAACTCATCATCTTCAGACATGTGAGTAAAGATGGCTTTATAATAAATAGAGATTGGACAATCAAACATACATTGGACAAAGTCAAATAAGCTGTCAAAAAGAAACAAAAAGCAGGATCCCTACCTCACAGCATACGTAACGATCAATTCCTTACTGTGTGATTCTCAAGGAGAATGATAAATCAATGAACCTTGAAGATGGTTATGTTAATTAAAGCAGCTGGAAACATTTTAAAAGGGCTATATAAAAAAGCTAGTATGAAGTGAACACTATTTTCTAGAGGAACTATACATTGTAAAATCACTTTAGAAACACTGTAAAACTCCCCATCAAGTAGAGTTAGATGTATAAGCTGCTGAGGGGACACAGGAGAACTGCTCGACCGAGTTTCAAAGACTGTAAAGACATGACAAGCAGTTAATAGGTATGTACCTCTAACCTGGAGATTAGCAGTCCAACCCTT
Source organism: Tenrec ecaudatus (assembly GCF_050624435.1). Taxonomy (NCBI): domain Eukaryota; kingdom Metazoa; phylum Chordata; class Mammalia; order Afrosoricida; family Tenrecidae; genus Tenrec; species Tenrec ecaudatus. The sequence continues at coordinate 80,183,552 of NC_134544.1, read as the reverse complement.
AACACACGTCAAAACAAGGGTTCCATATAAACACTTATATATCATCTTACATTGAATTTTTTTATATACAGCTTTCCTCAAGTTCCTAAATGCTTCTTTTCCCCCTCAACCCCAACCCCAAGTATCATGATCTGAATTCTACTTTGCAAGTAGGGATAGAGCAGAGGATGTACACTGGTGCAGACAGGAGTTGGAAGCACAGGGAATCCAGGGCGGATGAAACCTTCAGGGTCAGGGGAATGAGTGGTGATACTGGGAGGGTAGAGGGAGAGGGGTTGGAAATAGGGAACCGATTACAAGGATCAACATGTGACCTCCTTCCTGGGGGACGGACAACAGAAAAAGGGGTGAAGGGAGATGTCAGGCAGGGCAAGATATGACAAAACAATAATTTATAAATTATCAAGGGCTCATGTGAGAGGGGGGAGCGGGAGGGAGGGGGAAGATAGGGGACCTGATGCAAAGGGCTTAAGTGGAGAGAAAATGTTGTGAAAACGATGAGGGCAAAGATTGTACAGATGTGCTTTACACCACTGATGTATGCATGGACTGTGATAAGAGTTGTATGAGCCCCTAATAATATGTTTAAAAAAATAGATTGAAATTTATGTACAGATTTTGGAATGAAGTAAGAAGTATATATCCCCATAGTGAGTGCACTTTTGAGTCCAAAGATAAATGATGTTTTAATGTAGCATTATTTGTAGTAACCTAATGCAGTTTGACAGTTGACCTAGGCAGGCCCGTAGAGAGGAGCTGGCTGGAAAGGAGTGCAGGCAATCTACTTCAAAGGCATTCTCCCCTGGGGGAAGATGATCTACATCTTTGGACAATTATCAGAAAGGATTCAATGGAGACCTAATCAAAGCGGGGACACCGGAAACAGACACTCTGTTGTCACTGTCATCAGCAACCCAAACCTAAAACCCAACTCACTGCCATCAAGCGGGTTCCCGTTACAGCAACCCTTTAGGAGGTGGACCTGCCCCTGGTGAGTTTCTGAAACTGTAGCCCTTTACAAGAGTAGAAACCCTGTCTTTCCCCCAGGTGTTACTTGTAATTCTGAACTGCTGACCCTGCAGGTAGAAGCCCAATCTGTAACCACTAGGCCTTTTGCAAATTGATTACTTACCCAGTGAATTCTATCATTCAGGGAGATGAGATGAGACATTGGACCATGATGGACAGGACAGCATGGGCCCCTGTACACTGGCGCTCTCCTGGGGTCAGACCCCAGGAAGCATGGATACCTACTTCCCCTCAAGCTCCTCCACCCTGGCCCCACCCCCAGGAGCCCCAGGGTTGCTCACCCTGTTTGGAGTCAGGTGAATGGATCTGGTTCACAACCCAGTCAGAAGTTGAAATCTTTCTTGTGAGGCTTCAATGTGCAAGACTGTAGTAACAGACTTCTAACTCCATAGACAGGACTGCATTTCTCAGTGCCAAATCTTTGTTGATGAGCAGACAATTTTGAGAAACATGTCAGGTTCTTGGCCTATACTTCTTGAGCTAAATATTGACCACCCTGAACCCTTGGAATCAAAACCATGCCCTTATCTGAGGGTGCTTGCATTAAAAACAGAGCCCACTCTACATTTACAGAGCAATTTTACCAATTTCTCAAATATAATTATCAACTTTGGATCCACATCCTATATGTATACAATATTCATTTTCAGAATAAAGTGCAAGTATTTTTTTAATAAATCATTTTATCGGGGCTCATAAAACTCTTATCACAATCCATACATACATCAATTGAGGAAAGCACCCTTATACATTCGTTGCCCTCATCATTCTAAAAATTTGCCTTCCACTTGGGTTCCAGGAATCAGCTCATTTTCATTTTAACCCCTCCCCCTCCCTCACCACTCCCCCCTCCCTCATGAACCCTTAATAATTTATAAATTATTATTTTATCTTATCTTACACTGCCCGGAGTCTCCCCTCACCCACCTTCCTGTTGCTCATCCCCCAGATAGGAGGTTACATGTAGATCCCCCAAATCGGTTCTCCCTTTCTACACTCCCTTCCCTCCAAGGTACAAGTGTTTAAGGCCTCATAATTCTCAAGCTTCATTGAAGGTAAACATCTTTCTTCACCAGAAATCTAACTTTAAAAGGAATATTTTGTGAAGAATGTTCTCTACCAGCCAGTACTACCCCAAAGACTATAACCCTTGACATATTTGGCGAATGTGATCAAGTTGAACAATGCTCTTACATGCCACTCCAACTGATGCTTAGCTTTTCATCAGGTTTAACCTTCTCCAATCTGCTTGCATCCTTTGTATTCTTTACAATATCTATTATGTGTGAAGAAATGCCTATGGTTGGGTAGCACATTTAAGTGCAACACTATGGTAATTACAGAAACTTCTTGTGGAGGTGGAAAACAAGTGACAGAGAGACACCAATAGGACATCGAGATGTACGTTGGCCAAGACAGAGATATCCTAAACAAGAAAACAAGCCAGGCGAATCCTTACGTGCTACTCTTTTAAGCTCTTCTGCTTACTGATGTCCAATTTAAAAGCCTTTGGGAAAGACTGCAGCCTACAGTCAAGGAATGGCAAGGGGTAGGGAGATGGGTGATCCCAAGAGCCAAGGTGAGGCCAGAAGCTTAAAAGTACAATGTGGATCCAGGGAAGAAATGACTGATCAACGATTTTGTAATCTTGGCCTACATTCTGGATTCCAAGCTTTCTAGGTAACGCTGACAGATGGCAAACAGCAAAAACTGTAGGAGTGGGCTTATTGGCTTGGGTTCTAGGATGTCCCATCCATAGTCTTGTTCTGCTAGGGAGAAGAGGAAAAGCTAGTGCCTAGACTTGAGCTGGTGAAACATGTTCCACCAGGACCCAGTTCGGCAGGACAACAAAATGAATGTGGTGGGAAGAGGCAATGGTGTGATAAAGTAGTGAGGCATTAGCCTGAGTGGTTAGTTGGATATCATTGTCACTTCCCTTTTGTAACCCCCAGGGTGTCTCTGAACGCAGGGCTGTGAGGTTGCAGTTATAGGATAAGGGGTGTAGACTAGTGCTCCTCTAAAACAAATCAGCAAGTCAGACAACTAGAGAAAAGCGCAATTTGTTTTAGACTCTGTCATGTATACCAGTCATGAAGCTTACTTTGAATATAATGCTCACCATTGCACCGGGTGTTAACCACAGGTTTCAACTCTAGCGCCTTACATTGGTTGGTAGCAGAGTAAAGTTGGCTTCCAGGCCCCTCCTGAGCAACATTCTTAATTTAAGCTTGATTAAGTTTTAATGCCTTCCAGAAATACTGATAACTTATGTGAAAAAATACAAAAAAACAGAGTGGTGATAGTAACCGTTGAGATCAATAGCTACATTGTATACATGCCTTATTATGCTTATTTAGAGTATTTCAGAGGAAGGATCTTACTTTGAGGACTAGGTGCACATCACCCAAATCATGGTATTGTCAATTGCCTCTTATGTATTGGCAGCTGAACACTGCATAAGGAAAACTGGAGAATTCATTTATTTGAGTTATACTGCTGGCTAAGAACACTGAAATAACATTGGTGTCCAAAAGCACAAACCAATCTGTCTTTGAAGAAGTAAGCTCAGAGTGCTAGTTAGAGTCAAAGATAGTAAGCGTTCCTATTACATACTTTGGACAATGTTGTCAGAAAGGAGCAGTCCCTGGAGAAGGATATTGTATGTGGTAAAGTAGAAGGTCAGGGACAAATAGGAATCCCCAACTAAATGAACAGACACAGTGACGACAACAACGGTTCATCCTAAACAGTGAGTCTGGCATAGAAGACTGTGTTTCCTTCTGTTGTGTACTGGGTCCCTATGATATGGAGTCAACTCAGTGACACCTAACAACAACCACCTCAGAAACCACTAATCAGTACCCAAGACAAGCACAAAATACCAGTGTGTAAGTTATATTTACAAAAGTTATTTCCATGGTAACTGATGCCAAACCTTTCATGTGACATTTGCTGGAACATAAGCTCTCTTATTAAAAAGAAGGAATGGGTTTGGTGTGTGTGTGTATGTGTGTGTGTGTGTAACAAAGTAATGACAAAATCACTGAGGTCTATCATCACTGAATCAAAATTAAATTCCATGAGAAACATCAAGGTTAACTATAAGATAGGTTAAAGTTGAAGATTCTGGTAGCTAGAGACCAGAGTATTCACACAGTATGAATAATCACTTTGTGTTGTGTTATTTAAGTTCAAGTTATTGGGTACAAACATAACCATGATTGTGAGAGTACATTACTAACATTTTCTATGAGACCAGTAATAAGCTGATACCAAGGTCAGATGATACTTCAAGAAAACTGTAGACTGATATTGGTAATGGATCTACATGAAAAAGTTCTTAAAATTATTGGAAATTGAGTCAGACAACACATCCAAATAATTATATACCACGATTAATTGAAATCTGTCCTAGAGTTGATTTAACATCAAATAAGCACTGTTATATACCCAAAAAATATAAACAAATTATCTTTTTTATACTACAAAAGAATTGATAATTATCAATTATCTAAATAGACACATAAAACATACCAAACAAAATCAAACGCTTTTAATGTTAAGGGAAAAAAACCCTCCACAAATCTAACATAAAATGGGTATACTTCAATAGGTTAATATGCTAATAAACATTGCTTTTTTTAAAAAAAGGTCAAAATGTCAGACTTAGAAAAACTACAAAAATATGCACTTTCACCAGATATTAAAAACTGACTGTATATTAAAACTACAGTAATCAAAATAAGATTTCTTTAAGGACAAGGCTGCCAAAGAGAAATAAAAATTCCTCTAAACATAAATTAATGATTGTATCCATGAAATCTTTAAGATATGCCATAAATAGGTAATAAATATAAAAACGTAGGCTACATTTCAATACGTAAAAATAACTTTGGGAACTTAATTCACAAACCATCAATTGCTAAACAACAGCTCCCAGACTATTAACCCTTACACCTTAACATGCTGAGCATCCTGACAACACACTGATAATCTTTCCAAACACTGAAACCCTAACTACCTGAAAAGCCCCTCACCATCCAGAATGGCTATTAATACCCTGAGCACTCCCTGATAGCAAAAACCAATTAAAAAAATTTAGCCTAATTCATTTATTCCAATTTAAAAAATCAGGAACATAACTTGGAATATATTCTATAACCTAAATCCTAACTATATAACTCAAAGTCTCAAATTGAGGAACCAACTCCCAAACTGTACTGTTTAAATCATAACTCTACATCTTTATACCATAATACATAAGCCGTAAGCAACTGCAAACATAAGCTGTCAGGCAGGACACATTCTAAACAGAAAGCCCTTTACCAGACGTCTTGATTTTTAACAATTTTTCTCACCTCCCGCGGTGTTTTTAAAAAGTCGCGATTTTTGGAAAGAATGCATGACAAGCTAGAGTATCCGGTTTTTGGCTGCCATGTGGCTATTTCACCAGGATCTGAGTTTGATCAATGGTGTCCTGCTGGTATCTTGCTTTACCAATGTTAAAATCTGGTCACCTTACTTTAATCTCTCCATTAACATCTGACTCCTGACACTTATGTTCTATTTCTATCCATTGACTCTTGTTCTTGAACCAGGAACATTAATCCCAGGACCTAATTCCAATCTTACCTACAGATTCTGACTCTAGCACCCTACAACTCTAAATTGAAACCAAATCTAACCCATCAAGAAAGTCACATTGCTAGGTATGTATGTGGAGCTATCTTCTCTCTCAGACTTTACCTAAATGTAGGGAACTAATAAGGTAGGTAGACAGACAAAACCAGGAATCACAGGCACATTTTGAGTAAACTATTAAATCATTTTCTTTTCTTTTTTTTAACTATTAAATCATTTTCATCTAATTCATGGTAGTTGGCAAAATAAACTGGTTGATAAATGTTTATATATGATAACAACAACATGTCCATATGACAGGTGTCTTGTGGATCTCCCCTCTACTCTGTCCTGGCCTCAAGGAGTCTTTTCTGCTATCGGACATATGCAAGGATGTTACCCAATAAGCAAGGTGCCTGAGGGTTCAGTTGTACTGATTTATTAATTTATACATCCCAATTTCATCTGGTTTCTTCCTCAAAGATGTAGCGAAACCCATGATCAATAAGGCATATTAATTACTTCTTAATTTTGTCACCAACCCCTTCCCTCCCCTCATTCCCACAGGACACTCAGGTCACAAAAGATGCAGGAGGCAGAAAATTAAAGGTACATACATAGGAAGCATTGTATCCACTTTTCAAAACTAACATTGGCCTTTTACTGAGACCTAGGGAAAGGGCTCAGTGAATGATTTTATATACCTCCTCTACCAGTGTGCACTGATAACCCGAAAATATCTGACTCCAGTCAATCTTTAGATCTGTGTGAACCAACAGCTTAACCTCACAGGACATACTTCAAGTGGGGCTGGATCTTCACCCCAAACTGGAAACATGTCAATCCTAAGGATACTCTGTGTGTCCAGTGCCAGGGACTCCCTGTCAGAGCACACTGGGGTTCTCCTCTCACTGAGAAAAGTAAGTCCTCAAATACTTCCTCATGATAACAACAGCGGGGCAACCCCTCTCGGACCTAACCTGTGAGATGCTGACCGGACACCCTGGGCACATGGATATCTCAATGAACTCTGAAATGAAAGTGAGAACTTGGTATGGGCCAATTAGCAACTAAGAAGTCATTAGTGGAGAATGATTAAGGCAGCTAATGTACAAATGTCCTTGACACAATGGATGGATGTATGGATGTGATAATAATTCTACGAGCCCCAATAAAATGATTTTTTTAAAAAGAAGGATTTATGAAATAAAGACCAGTTTAGTCCAATGAGAGAACGCTATGGATAAAGACAAAAAAGCAAAACTTTCTTCAGAACAAGAATAACTAGACGGCTTGATGCAAGATTTAGACAAACTCGAGAGTCCCTCTGGCCAGCTATATTGGGCACAAGAATCCTAGGGAGCATCATCAAAGCTCGGGGGGAAAACTATTTTTCAATATAGATTTTTAAAACCAGCCATACTATCAACAGGAGAGCACCCCAAACCTCCCAAAATAAAGGGATTTTCAGCCATGGAAAAAAATAAATAAAAGAAGTCACTAGTGGACACATCACGGCCAGGATGATGGCACAGGTCTGAATACCTTTGACTGTAACCACAGGGGCTTCCAGAGGCAAAAGACATTGTTTCTCCCTGAGCCTGTTATTACATACCTACTGGAGGAGGGTACCTGGCCTAGGATAGGCCCGCGTGCACAGGTTCCAGGGTCTTTTACCATCCAAGAAGCACAAAACTGCCAAACAAGAATGATCCACTATCTTTCCACACAGCATAGCCTGATCTGAGATCCACATCTGTCCCAATTTCAGCACGTCGAATAATCTGTCTCCAGGATCACCTTGGTCTGAGCTCCAACTGGGAAATAAAGGGGATGCTAGAGACAGATTAAATGGTAACCACCCAGAATTACTTCAGCAAGATCAATAAATCAATATAATTTTTCTTCCAGGTGCCTTCCTTTTCGGAACAGCCATCATGGGGCTTGGAGTGGATTACCTAATATAAACTGATGCTTGTGCTAAGAATATGCAGACTTCATGAAGACCTGATTAGTCATCTATAGAGAAGGTGCCAAGGATGAGCTATATCTGTGAATCCATAGCGGAATGGGGGACATGGCCAGCTAGTACTGTGGGAGACACGGTGAGGGAAGTCAGTGTGAACCCAGGAACAAACCTCACCTTCAGGAACGGGCTACAGAGGGTGCTGATGAACAAGTGAGCACAAGAACCAGCCTCTGAGGCAGGTAGAGAGGGGTTGACAGGGTGGGTTTCCTGTTCTGAACTTCATCGTTTTCTCCAAGAAAACATCTCTATTTGTATTCTTATGTTCCAAAGCCCTGAGATCTATAAATTCAATCATCGGGCTTCCTTAGAAGTTAAAAAAACTGCATGTGAACTATTTGCCTTCAGAGATCATCACATCAGTCAGAACCAGTTTTCATTTAGGAGAAAGTATAGAAACTGATGACCAGAAAAGATGGTGCTAACTGCAGGTCTGAAGGGAGTGACCTCACTTGGGTTGTACACAGACCCTAGAAAAGCAGCTGCCTTAGAGAAGTGCTGAACTTGTCTTATAATTCTGTTCCTCCCTCATAGCTGTGAATATACCATTTGTAATAGGGGAAATGTTACTGTCCGACAGCAATGTCACAAGAATCTTCATTTTTATGGAGGTTCCTTAACAGCCCTTAACACCTTTCAAACAGTGAAGATGTGTGTTTACGGGATGGAAGACAATGAACGTCTAATAATCAGGCCACACTCTAAACCTATACTGGAGAGAAGGGTACACAATGGAAACAGAGTTGCCTTGCTGAATAACACAAGTCTTTTAAAACACAGCATGAGCAAAAGTGCAATATTGTTCATATTAGGACCCAGAAATGTGGAATTAGATTCCACCCATGTTCTTAGGAAAGTCGTGGATTTAGAGTCCTGTAATTTTCTGTGTAGTGTTGAAGCTTCTCACATACTGATGAATGAACTAAAACAAAACATTTCTGTGCAAATAAACACAAAAATAATTCTCATTAAGAGTCACCATGTCAGAATAACGGGGTCAAAAAATGTGCTTGACACAATGGATGTATATATGGATTACGACAAGAGTTGTATGAGAACCCAATAAAATGATTTAAATAATAATAATAAATAAGAATCACCATGTCTATTATGCAAAACATGTCATCTTGGCAAGTCTACATTAGTCAGTGAAGAAGCCCTACTGCTCCAGTGCTTAAATGAGTGTCAGCTTGATGAAATGAAAGCAGTTGAGTCCCACGAGGTGGCAATCTGTTGAAATACAGATTACAGCCACGAAACCTGGAAAAGTTCAAGGGCCCATGGCATCACTACCAGAATGCACTGGAGTGCCCATGAGAACAATAAACCAGTGAATAAAACAAGCCTTCTATCAAGGACACTTGGATAAAAGGTTAGAACATTTAAGTTCTACCATGCAGTGTGGCAGAGAAAATGGTCACCTATTTTAAATAAGATGAGATCTTACTTTATATAAGAATTATATATCTGGATGTTGCCTTTTACTAGGAACAATTATAGCACATTTTTGAAAATTAGGAGCTAACATTGGGACATAGTTCTACCCAGTAAAATAAAAAAAAATTGAAAAAGAAAGTAACCAGAGCAAATAAATCAAAAGGATAAAAAGAATTTACATACTTAGAATTTGGTTGCAAGAAACATTTTCTGTATCCACTAGGATAGTGGTTGTTAACCTTCCTAATGCTGCGACCCTTTAATACAGTTCTCTTCACTTTGTGGTGCGCCCAACCATAAAATTATTTCCGTTGCTATTTCATAATTGTAATTTTGATACTGTTATGAATCATAATGTAATTATCTGCAGGATGTATTTTCCTCGCTACAAATTGATCATAATTAAAACAGTGATTAATCAGAAAACAATATGCATTATATATTGTGAAATGTTTATTTCTAATTACAAATAAAGGAAATTTTGTCTTGAATCATGGTGTAGCATGAGTAAGAGTCTTCACCTCCGGGTATTCATATGTGGGCGTATATGCATGTGGGTGGACCTGGCTGGAGACAGAGGAGCAGTGTCTCAGGTCCTAAAACCATCTAAAATATGTGATTTGCCATGGTCTCAGGTAACACATGTTACCACCCCCGCCCTAAAGGGTTAACAACACACAGGTTGAGAACCGCTGCACTAGGATAACTGATAAAGGACCGATTTAAATTCTATGTCACTGTGAAAATAAAATAGCAAAAAAGTGCTGACCTTGAGGACATGTGTCACTAAAATATATTAATGCACAAAACCCAAACTCCCTGCGTTGAGTCAATTGACTCATAGTGATGCTATAGGAGAGAAGAACTACTCTGAATTTTCAAAACCAAACTCTTTACAGAGGAAGAAAACCTATTCTTTTTCCAGATTTATACATAAAAGGACCTGAAACATCAATCAATAATTGCTGGATTCTGCAAAACAAGAGAATATAAAAGAAAATAAAAAGTCCTACAAAAAATTGAGTGGACTTTACATCTGGGCCAGCAATGCACTAAGAGCCAAGAGGGATGGTATGGGAGTGATAGCAGTGGATTGAAGAGTGCAGTGATAAAGAGAATTGAGCCAAATAGGACAAATCTCTCATGTGAGGTTTATTTGGGAATATATCCCCAAGTTGGATTCTTCACACTCCAAGTGGAAAGTTACAGCATCAGCAGAAATTAGGAGACAAGTCCCAGTGGGTTGTCTTAGAGATTAAAGTCTTAGCACCCCAGTTAGTAAAGGTGTATGGATGACAGTGACTGCCTAAAGTCAAATTGAAGGGTCTACCCGTAGATTAGGCCTCCATGGAATTATTTCTGATTATTAAGCAAGGATATAGATTAGATTTGCCTAGGGGCAGAGGAAATGAGAAAGTCGACGGCCTCCACCATTCTCCAGCCAATCCAGGGTGTCCTATATTCCTTAAGTTGAGCCCAGGAAACCTACATCAGATGGCCCTGGACCACTCTTGTAAAATGTTCTATCTGACAATATAGATGTCCCAATTATGGTCCTGTCCCTTCTTCTGTAGTCCCACTTATAAAAATGATTGTCCATCAATCATGAACTTGTGACAGTTTCCTTTGTTCTAATATAATTTACCGTAATTAGATTCTCGACTTGAGTGTTTCCTTGAACTGCACCAATGATCTGCTTCATCTGGGTGACGTCTGTTTGCGTCTTGTATTCTCTTTGTCACTATTAAGACTTAATAAATGGTCTCCTTAAATTATATTTGAGATTGGAGTCCATTTTGCAGTCTAAAACAGAGCACAAGCTGGTTTCTGAGGGGCAGAATTGATTGACAAGGCACAAGCAGGAATGATGCTTTAGAGTAAAACAGAGACACCATTTTAAATATAGTTTAAAGTGAACATTTGTTAAATCTTAACTGACAAACACAGCACAGACACAAATACATCTGGATGAGTGAAGCCACCAACAGGAGGTTGAAATGGCTTCCCAGGTTCACAATTGAGATATGCGATAAAGAGGTTGTGGGGGAGGGGCAGGGCAAAAGAAACGCCTACAAAAGCATGATTGGTGGCCAATGACAGGCAATTCCGAATGGTCCAGGGCCTTCTGACCCATGCAGTCAGGGCAGGTCTGATAGGGGATAGCTAGGAGACCCCTGTACTGTCTGCAGTTTGCTGACCTCCATCAAGGACACACAGGCTTGCAAGCTTCTCAGAAAGACCACCCCTCCCCCGGCTGCCTGGAGAGAGGTGAAGGTAATCCACACTCCAAAGCCCTCTGCCTGAGGGTCCAGTTACCTACAACCTTGCTTCCTGGTCAGAAGGCGTTCAATGAGGTTTACGTGGGACTCTGCAATCCCAGTGAGAACTCAGTCTGTGCGGGGATCTGGGGCCGTCACTGCTACGGTACCCTTTTTCAAAGGAAGGTGCTGAGAAGTTAAGCTCTAATACAGACCTCGGTCAGCAGTGGAGCGGCCTGATGACTGCAAGGCTGGCCTCTCCTTTCGGTAAAGGCCACTCCGGAGTCCCCTGCTCTCGTGCCCGATTAACTGACAAGGAGGGAACAGGCCATAGGCAAGAACCCGCCCTCAATTGGGCATTTCTGGCGTGAGGGGTGAGGGTGAATGAGGAAAGTGAAGCTCAGGTCCTGGAGTGGCAACTGATCCATTCTTAGTAGTTTCTTCTTAGTCTGGAAGTTCTGCTAAACACTCTTCACTCTGGATGACCCTGCTCCCATTTGAATCACAACAGGGAAAGACAAACTAAGGAAAAGTAGTGGGTGGAGGGCATGCTTCCCAACTTCTTTGACTTGTTAATTAGCAATTCAGGAAAAAGTATATCATATTAAAAACAAAAAAAATTAATTGCCTAAGTCTTTCCTTTAACAACAGTTCTAAGGAGAGAGAGGTAATAAAGTGAGGATTAACCTGATAAAAATGGACCTTAGTGACAACTGAACACATCATTGAGGGATTGAAAATTAGCAATTCAGAAAGAACACCTCAGTAAATTAGGTAAGGAGGTTTCTGATCATTTCATTGTTTCACCTAAAATCACATGGGTGTCGTTTTGTTTTTTTTGTTTTTTTGTTTTTTTAATGAATCTGAATCCTGCAATGTCCCATTCAATGCCTTATATACTTGGGTCTGTCCTCCATGGTCAATGGCCCACAAGATTTTTACCTTCCCTAACTGCTCAGTTCAGGTGCTCCCCTTTGAGGGTTGTGGCCAGGCTTGTTTTTCATTGCTATTGAAATGACCAGTGAAAAAGCAGAAGTTGGGCTCACAGTGAGAAGTGCTCAGGAATCATCAGGCCATCATGGAAAAAATGGCTTAAAAGACTTTTGACAGAGGACAATTTCTATTGGACCCTGAGATATAATAAATTTCTCTGCCAGGGAAATGTGTTCATTATCAACTCTGGAAAAAAGCACATTGTAATTTAAAAAACAGCAACAACAGTTTTTTCCCTCTTTTCTCTTGTCCCGAGCCTTCCTCTGCATCTTTGCTTATGTCTGTTTGACTAAGCGTATACTATGTTGCTCTCATTTTCCAGCATAACAGATTAATAAAGTCAATGATTCTTAGTAAATTGGGTACCCATAAAAAAAAAGCCTTTACTGATTTCCTTTGTCTTTTTTGTTTGAACTTTTTTTTTCTATAGTTAACGAGCCTAATATAGTTCGGTTTTACTTTCCTGCTTTTTGGAATTTTTTGGTTTTTGTTAGTTACTCAGACCAATATTTAGATTGGAGGAATAAGAAATCTTGAGGGATTTTTTAAGAAATATGTACACTGTATATATTTACACAGCCCACCTCAAGAAATGGATATCAAAAGTAATATTTTAAACAGTCCAAATAATAGTCTCTTTTTTTTCTCTGCCCCATCTTCCTCAACAACCTATTGTAAGGTCTCTCTCTCCAGGCTAGATTTCAGCCTTGGTCCTTGGCTCTGCGTGAGAAAGATTTCACGCCGAAGCTGGACTCGTGATCCAAGTGAATTGAATGAGAGTTAAAAGAAGCTTCAGGTTTTATGCGGCACCCATAGGATTCCTTCGACCATGTGGCCTGGCAGAGACTGCTCAGGATCATGCAAGGATCTCTCTCCTCCCAGGAAGAGAACCAGACCAGCCCCTCTCCCTTCCTGTCCCTGCCTTTTCAAGGGTTCCCGGGGGAGGCGTGGTGAATGACCCCAGGTCGCTCTCATAGGCTGAATTGCAATCACCTGGACCAGGTGGGCTGCTCCAGGTGTAAAGCCAATCTGAGCCCACCAGCGGGAAAAACCAGCTTTGTTCTAGGTGGGCTCTCCTGGGCATGCGTAAATGGACTTCCCAATTCCCTAGGCTTAGCTGCCTAACACTATCACTCTCCTATCCCTGTTCCCCCCTCCCACCCCCCCACCCCCGTCCTTTGCCTCTTCACAGTTATCAAAGTCTTATCTTTTCAAGTATAATCCAAGTTTCTTTATGTATGGTTTTCATTATAATGCTAGTGTTATTAAATATTTATGTTTGTAAGATTGACTGAGTTTGCAAAGCATAATACGTTTTTTTCATGCCTCGTGGTGTTTTAGACAGTCCTTTCCCCCCCCCCCCCAGCCCCCCCCGCCTCCCCTCCCCCCTCCCCGAGTAAGTATATAACTCTATATGCTTACAGATAATATAACTATTGATTCAACACTTTTTCAAATTTACAAGATAAAACAAGGCTTAGAACTGGATCACTTGGTCCTTTTTCTCTTATCACCTCCCAGTTCAGAATGCTTGCATTTTTAAATGGCCAGCATCTTCTTGGACCTACAGTTAAGCTCAACACATTCAATCTCAGCATGATCTTCTTTGTGGTTTTAGCCTTCTTCCAGAAAATTGGCTTTGTGTGCCCACCACAGCCACTCTGCTTCCCATCATAGGGTCTCCTTCTTTGCGCATACAGTGAATCCTTGACCTTCTTATACTGGATCACTTTGTGAGGTTGATGGTTGCCGCATTTCTTACAGAAAGTTCTCTGGGCTTGGAATACATTGACTATCTTTGCAGAGATATGGCCTATGCAGTGTAAATGGGAACTGAGAGTCTGCCATCCTTGTCTCACTCCACTTGTGCCTAACCCTAGAGTCATTTTGTTTTAATTGATGTATGATATTCTATTGCATGGAAGTACCGGGGTTTGTCTATTGCTTTATAATAGGTGTCCATGGTTGTTTCCTTGTTTTTTATATTTTGGAAAATACAGCAACAAACATAGGTGTGCATATGTCTGTTCGTGTTGTACTCTTTATCTCTTTAGGGTATATATAAAAATGTACATATGTAAATATATATAATGAGAGGGGAATAGATCTATGTACTCATATCTATACGATAAGAATTAAAGTTGCAGAAGGATATTGGGCCTCAAATCAAGTACTCCCTTAACACAGGAACACTTTATTCTAACAATCTGACATTCTGTGATGCTCACCTTCTTGACAACATTGCTGAAGACAAAATGTGTACATAATCAATGCAGTGAAAAAAGCTGATGGTGTACGATTATCAAAAGATTTAGCATCTGGCATCTTAAAGGCTTGGAGACAAAAAAGCAGCCATCTATCTCAGAAGTAAAAAAGCTCACATGGAAGAAGCGCACCAGCCTGTATGATCATGAAGTGTCAATGGGATCAGGTATCAGGCATCTAAGACACAGAATAAAACCATACCCAATGTGAATGATGAGGCACATGGAGTGGAGACCCAATGTCCATCTTTAGAGATTGGACATCCCCTTACAGAGGGGTCACAGGGAAGATATGAGCCAGTCAGGACGCCATATAGCACCAATGAATCACACAACGTTTCTCTAGTTCTCTTGGTGCTTCCTTCACCGCACTATCATGACCTCAATTTTACCTTACAAATTGGACTAGATCAGAGCATGAACACTGCTACAGATAAGAGCCCACAACACAGGGAATCCAGGATAGACAAACCCCTCAAGGCCAACAAGAAGAGTAGAAATACCAGGAGGATTAGACGAGAGTGGAGTGAGATAGGGGGAATTGAGCACAAGGCTCAAACTAGAACCCCCTCCCAGGGGGAAGAATAGCAGGAACGTGGGTGAACAGTGAAGGAGGACAATGTAAGATATGGAAAAAATAATAACTTTTCAAGGATTTGTGAGGGAGGACAGGTGGGAAGGGAGGGGGAAGAAACGAGGAGATGATATCAGGGGTTCAAGTGTGAAGAGAATGCTTTGAAAATGATTATGGCAGCATGTTTGCAATTGTGCTGGACACATTGGAGGAATATATGGATTGTGATGAGATGTAAGTGCCCCCAATAAAAGTACTTTTTTAAAAATGATGAGATTACTAGGTTATATTTGTGCTTGCATTTGTTTAAGGAAGTGTCATACTGTTTTCCACAGAGATTTTAAAATTGTACAGTCCCACCAGCAATGTATGAGCATTCCAATTCCTACTCTTCTCCAGTAGCATTGATTATTTTGTCTTATTGAATTTTGATTAAAATGTGGGTATCAGGTGGTATTTCATTATTGTTTTAATCTATTTTTCTCTTCTTCCTAGTGAACATTAACATTTCTTTACATCATTGTTGGACACCTGGATGACGTCTTTAATGAATTGTCTAATTTTGTCTTGTGCCTATTTTTTGATTGGGTTGTTTGTATTTTTCTTGTTAAATATTGTAGTTCCCTACAGATTTTGAGATTTGTCCTTAATCTGATGTATTATTACTAAATGGTTTTCTCGTTCTATGCATTCGTTATAAATTCTTTGATGATGTCTTTTGATGTGCATAAATGTTGTATTTTCAGGTGATCTCAGTTCTTTACATTTCTTCTATACTGCAGATATTTCATTACATTCACAGTATGCTTGTGTCCTGTGTTAGTGCCCTTTAGTTTGTCCCTAAATTTTCGTTGTTACTCTTTATGTTTCTGGGGTTTCTATTTAGATCTCTGATTTATGGTGAGTTCATTTTTGTACATGGTGTGCAGTATGGGTCCTCTTCATTTTTTTTGTTTTTTTTTTGGCAGGTGAAGATCTAACATAATTTGGATCTCTGAGAGAAAAGGCTATGTCTGCCCCATTTACTCTGTCTCAAACCTTTATTAAAGATTAGGTGTGTATAAATATTTGATTTTATTTCTGGGTTTTCAATTCTAATCCATTGGTCTTCATATGAATTGCTATATCAGTACCAGGCTGTTTGTTTACCATGGCAATATAATATGTCTTAATGTCTGGGGGTTAAAGACTTCCTACTTTTTTTTAAACATATTAATAGTGTTTTATTTATACCGAGTTTCTTTTCTTTCCACATAAGCCTTTACTGATTTAAGAGACTTACACCTATTCCCTTAGTAGAGTGAGGCAAAAAAAAAAAAAAAAAAACCCCAAAAAACAGTGCACATTTGGTGGAACTGCTAAGTAGGATGGTGTCAGAAATGCAGGTGGAGATCACAATGAACAATTCTTTGGCTTACTGGTTAATCTAAGAATCCAACAGGGATTGCTTTAAATGTTAGGTGTTAGTTCAGATAGATTAGAGAAACACACGCACAGACACTCATATCTGTGTAAGAAAGAGCCTTATATACAACAGCAATTGAACATTGAGAAAACATCCCCGCCCAGTCCAAAAGAAGTCTATAAGCCAGAGGTTAGTCTTGTCTGCAGGAATGTCTGGCAGGGAGTGAGTGTGTGTCCCACCTACAGTGAGATATTTATCTCTTTAGCACATTTAAATGAGGTCATCAAGCTGCAACCTGATTGACAGGCAAAACTTCAGTCCTTCATTCTCAAGTCTCAAATTGAGAAGAGATTTTGTAACTACCACAGGATAATTCTGAGCGACAACCCTAGTAGAACTGTGAGATTGAAGGGCATCTATGTCTGAGACCTATGTTAGCTAGGACTTCAGGAATAAAGAATTATCACTTTAAAAATAAAGAAACTGGATTTTGAGAAGAAGAAGTCTTACCTCTAAACACAATCCTACGTAAATAATTCTTATACAGGATCAGAATCTGGGCCTGGGTTTTTGTTTGGTAGTTGTTGGTCTTACATTTTTAATTGCTGTTGTTCTTGTACTTAAGATCCATACACCATGTCATTTTCAATGCACATGAATTCGTTCTATGTTTCTGTAGTTCCAAGTAAATATGTCTAAACAATAAATATATATAACTGTGCCTAATATATACCTGTGCCTTAAACAGTCTGTTCATATGTTAAAATGAATTTTATATCAATAAAGAATCTATGTCCTCTTCAGTTTTTCTTTTCCCTTTTTTATTGAGACTCAGAGCAATGTTGATGTCTGATTCGTAAAGACTCTGAATGGCTTTTAACCCTGCCACATTTCTCAACCTATATTTTTAAAAAAGAAAATTTTACTTTATTTATTGTGTTAGTCTGGGTATATTAGAGAAACAAATCCTCAGAAACTCATACGTATCAGACAGTTTTAGATAACGGGTTAGTGCCCATCAAGAAAACGTCCCAACCCAATGCTGCCCAAGCCCACACGTCCAACATTAGCCCGTATGTCCAACACCAATCCATAAAGTCCTCCTCCATCTCACAAAATACACACAATGATGCCGAGTGCAGGAGGAAAGCCCAATCAGTGAACATGTAACCATCTCAGCGCTGGCAGGGGTCTCCACATGGCTACCACAGCACTCAGGGCTGCATCGGGGTAGGTCCATGTAGCTTCTCTTCAGGATGTGTTGCAAAAAGTGAACCTTGCCAGCTGAAACAGAGAACTGGCTAAGGCAGGTACACCCTGATCTTATCATCAGAAAGGAATAGACCTGAGAACTTGAAAGGTGAGGCTTACTGAGACATTTATCTCTCCACCCTTCAACCGACCTCACATGTTTATCAACCAGGTTGTCACAAGAAAGTAACTCTCTCATTTATTTATCTTGGTATTTATCAATTTTTATATATTTTAAATACCTCTCTTTGATTTTTGTGTGTAGAACATTATTTGAAATAAAAACATATCCTGTGTAGTTGCACTGCCCATCTCATCAAGTCAAATCAGTAAAAGTGACCCAGTTCTCCCCCCACTTTATGCAGTTATTTTCTTGGCTGTCTCTTCCTCCAAAATTTTATGACCCTTTCTCCTTATGGCCAACACCACATTCCATCACCCTTGCAGTCATTAAAACCTTATCTTTTACTATGAAAACAACATTTTCTTAATTTCTTATAATAATGATTTCATAAAATAGTTATCTTTGTGAGACGAATTAACATTCCTAATCTTAATGTTCTCTTGCTAAGTCCATGTCTTAAAGTGACTAAAAGAGTCATGTTTTTAAGTGATATTCCATAACATTCCATTATATAAATACAGACGTTTGATAGTTGCCCTCCATTTAGAGTCAGTTTTTGATTGTCGCCATTGTTTTGGTATAATAAAAATGCCATAATAAGCAACATTTTGCAAATGTATGTCCATGTTTTGTTTTTTGTTGTTTTTTAAATCAAAATATTCTCCATAACTTTCTTGACTTTAAAAGAACTGTGAATTTCTGGTTTCAAGGAAGCCATGTGAAGTCCAAAGTGATGGAAGAGTCAACTTTTCATGTTGTCGATACCCAGTTTCACAAATCCCATGAGATCTTGAAGCCAAGGTGATGTGACACTTGGATACACCACAGGTGAGCAATGTAGTCTCTAGAATGCTTATTGTAGTCTTATCCTCTTGGAACTCTGGTTCTGCTTCTTTATTTCTGCCTGTCTGGATCAACCTATTAATATGTTGTTCTCATGGTCCCAATTGTCAGACTTGAGATGAAAGTATATTTAATGAACTAAGTGACCAACAAAACTCCAGTCACTGATTCCTCTGAGTACAGCTGTGCTGGTAGGACACATTCAACGTGTACTTAACCAGCCTTTGTGAAGGCAGGCTGTCTAGGATATTACTTCATAGTCTAAGCCTAGAATTGTGAACCATCACTTTGTAGACAACAACCGGTAATGTAGCAGGGACATAAAGTGGATTGAGAACAGTGGCAAGTGAACCCATCATTGAACTAATGAAAATTAGGAAATAAAGGAAAAGGAGCACACCATTAAAAATTAGGTGTTCGGTGATGTGCAGTTACGTCATCTCCTGTCAACTTCCGAAGGGGTGGACTTTCCCCATTCAATCAGGTCGCAGCTTCATGACCTCTTTTGGAGGTTCAAAGGGGCTATAGCTCACTCCCTTTAAGACACTTCAAATGACAAGCCACATGCAGCTACACTGATGTAGCCAGAGCCCTGGAAAACAATGTGCCACTTGCGAGGTCAATTAGGAGTGCCTTTTGATCAACTGGTTGGAAATGCTCAGATGTGTGCAGTTGCATCATCATCTGTAGGTCAATTTTACTTTAATGACAATGGCATTTGAGGTTCATCTGGCATGTGCAGGTGTGTGTGCCTGCTGGAGTGTGTGTGCATGCTTGTACTCCAAATTCTGTGGCAAAAAGCAGGTTTTTGCAACATCCACAGATAAGAAGTATCTATGCATATATTTCTCAAGGGGTTAGCAGGCCATGAGCCCCTGAAGCATTCGACTCCATTGCTTATCTAAAAAAGGATGCTGCTGTTTGCCTGCCTATCTTTTTTTTTTTGCCTGCCTATCTTAATGGCCTTGTTTACCATCTTCCTGAATTAAAAGACTTGCTCCACTAATTAAGCGTAGAAGCAATTTGTACAGCAAGTAGGGGACTGCTGCATTTTAAAATTCCAACAACTAAATCTGATACAGTTATATTTCTCACATTTTAACTAACAGCAGGCTAACCCTTTCACTCTCCCCCCTACCTCATCAGTTTTGACTTAACCATTTCAATCCCCTTAAGGTACTGTCTTCTGGAAGTCCTTGGTACTTTCAGCATTGTTTGCCAATAATATAATTCAAATTAATTGATTCTTCTTTGGTCCTTTCTCAATATCCAACTTGCATATGCATATGATGGGACTGAAAAAAGGTGCACCTCTGTCCTCAAAGTGACCTCTTTCCCCTGCAGTACTTTAAAGTGGTCTTGTACACCAGATATGCCCAATGCACACATGTCCAAATAAGGTAAAATCCTGACAATTTCAATATCTCCCTGATTTAGCATATTATCTATTGGTCCCGTAATGAGTTTCGTTTTCTTTACATTGCGTTGGAATCCATACGGAAGGTTCCCATCCTTTCCAGCATGCAAGGCGTGTCACGTGTAGACTGACAGATGTTAGAAACCTTCCTCCTAGACAATGCAAAGTATAAGGCCAAGTTCTTCTTCAGAAACTCCAGCTTCTTGGATGATTTGCTCAGCATATAGATTGAATAAGCATGATGAAAAGATACAATTCTGACATACAACTTTCCTGATTCTAAACCACAAAATATTCTCTTCTTTATAGATAAGGGCCTCTTGGTCCATGTACAAGTTCTACATGAGGACAACTAAATGTTCTCAAATTTGAATTCATCTCAATGCTATGATCCTGTGGTAGACCAGGTTGTCTAGAGAAACAAATCCAGTGACACTCATGTATGCATAAGGAAGAGTTTTATATCAAGAAGTAACATTATACCAACAAGGCATCTAACCCGTGTCTAACTCAAGGTCACAAGTCTGATGCAGGTCAGGGTCCTCTGCACACTTACAGAGCTGCAGCCTGATGATGTATAAAGGTGAAGCTGGATGTGGAAGATAACAGGCCAGTGGCGGCAGGATCAGATGGATCCAAGGTCAGTCGTAGTATGGAAGGGCACCAATAGCTCTCAGTCTCAGGCAGCCCACATGGGGCTACCCCTAAAGGAAGAGAGTTATATCAAGCAGGAAGATGGAGTGGCAGACAATGGGAAATTTAAATATTCTCCAATTATTAGAAGGCCACACCCCCAAGGAGGCATCATGAAGCTGTGACCTGACTGGCAGGTTGGATTCCACCACTACACGTTCCTACATCTTCAAGTTGACATAAATCTACCTGCCATAGATCCATAGTTAAATGCTTTTGCATAGTCAATGAAACACAAGTAAACATTTTTCTGGTACCTTTCAGGAAAGACCCATCTGATGTCAGCAATCACATCATATTTGACATTCGCTTCTGAATGCAGATTGCATTTCTGGAGTCTCCCTGATGAAGTACTGCAGCAATCATTATTGAATTGTCTTTTGCAAAATGTTACATGCATGAGGTATTAATTCTATTGGTTCATAATTTCTACAGGTTTTTTTTTTTGCTCAGGTAGCTGAGTTTTAAAATTCTTACACAGAGAAATGAGTGATTCCTGTGCTTCATCAGCTGGTTGAAACATTTCAGCTGGTTTTCTGTCAACTTCTGGAGCCTCGTTTTTTTCTAATATCTTCAGTACTATTTGGACTTCTTCTTTCAGTACCATAGGTCCTTGATCATACACTACCTTTTGCTTTGTGTATTCCTTCCATCCTCTTTTGATACTTCCTGCATCATTTGAATTATCATTTGACGAAGAATATTGAAAGAACCATGGGCTTCAAGAAGAACTAACCAATCTGTCTCAGAAGAAGTGCATCGAGAATGCTCCTGAGAAGTGCGCCTTGGGAGAAGTTGTCTCATGTGCTTTGGATGTGTTATCAAGAGAAACCAGTCCCTGGAAAAGCATATCATGCTTGGGAAAGTAGAAGGGCAGTGAAAAAGAGGAAGATCCTTGTGAGAGATTGAATGATTGACTGCAACAATGAGCACAAACAGAAAACTACTGTGAGATGGAGCAGGACTTGGCAGTGTTTCATTCTGTTGTACATGGGTTCTCTGGGAGCTGGAACCTAATTGAGGGCAACTATCAAGAGCAACAACACACTATCACTCATCCCACTCTCTACAAGGCTTTCCTGTTTCTATTCCTCCTCATTTCCTAAATTCTGTCCTTGGGTGTGTACTGTCCTTTTGATCTGACTTACATGGTTGGTTAGTCTATCAACAGGGTGAGTTTAGTTCCGGACTGTGGGAAAATAAGAGAGAGGGAAATATGACTAGGACTATATTCCCTAACTTATTATGGAGGGAATCTGGAAAGCTAGTATTCCATGGTAGGAAAGCCACCACTTTGGTATGGTAGAGATAAAGTCAAAGTACATTATTCTGCTTTAAATACCATTTCCACAGATTCTCCCCTAAAAGCTATGCTGCCTTAAAGTGAGCACATGGTTGATTCTATCTCTCTACAGAAGCCAACATTCTTGTTGTCCCCTCCTGGCATAGTACCCATCCCCCCTCATGCTTTCCCCCAGTGCAGGTATTAGGTTTCCTCAGGAGTAAACTCAGAGACTTTACTGTGGTTACCACCCACCTTGTGATGTATGTAACTACTGAATGTGCATAACTTATAGCTACCTACAAATATCCCGACAGTAAAGATTGACTCTCTCCTCCTCCCTCTCTTTGCGTAAATCTGGCTACTGAGATCATGGCCGTCCCAGAAGTAAGTGTTTGGGTCGGGTCTGAACTAGGCAGCCCCCTTTTTGGACTAAGCTGAAGCAGGTCCAGATCCTGCACGTGCTTCCCTGCACATCCCAAAGGTCAGCAGCTGCTGGGCGCCAGATAACCAGTGAAAACAGATGTTACTGGTTCAAAGAAAGCAGCAAGCAATTCTCCCTCCCAGTTTCCAGACCCCATATGCTAATTGCCCTACATTCTTCACCACCCCTTTAAAATCCCTCATGTGCAGTTGCTGAGCATGACTTCCCTTACCTGTTGGCCTAGGTCCTGGAACCTCATCCGGGAGCTCCCCCACCTAATAAAGCTATTTCTGTTTCTGCTCTCCCACGTCCTGTCCTGTCTGTCTGCCTTCCTGTTCCTCAGTTTCACCCTTACAGTAAGCATGCTACTATAAAATGTGTCTGAGTCCTTTATTTTACTTTCTCTCTCCTATCTTCTAAGACTTTACTATGCTCTTTGTATATTATAGCCATGCAATTTCAACTACAAACCCCACGATTGTCACAGGCTTGTTTACACAAAGACTGGACTTGAGAGGTGACTAAAGACCATTGTGTTGAGGGTCTCTTTGGTGATTTGAATTTTGGTCCTCATTTTCCTCCTACTCTATCTATGATCTTCTAGTGGGATTCCTTTTCGAGCCCTTGGTAGTGGTAGCTGGGCACATCTGGGTCTGATCAATCACTAACATTAGGTTAGCAATTTAATGGAAGTAGCTTGTATAACTGAGGGATCCTTTTGGACTACACTTGTGTGCTATGGTGGGTAGAGCTACAAAGATACATAGGGATCCCTGTTCGTGTAGTGGTTACGAGTTGGACTGCTAACTGTAAGACTAGCACTTTGAATCCACCATTCACGCCACAGCGAAAGATGGAGCTTTTTACTTCAGCAAAGATTTAGTGTTGGAAACTCATATGGGCAGTTCTACCCTGTCATATAGCGTCACTCTGAGTTCACATTGACTCCATGGCACTGAGTTGTTTGTTTGTTTGTTTCTTTTGACAATTCATGATTTATCCACGGGGACAGAAAAACTCACATGAAAGCAGGTGTAGTAGTTACATAATTTCATATTCATTTGATAAATAAGACTAGGGTTGGAGTTTAGCCTGTCAATCAGATCACAGTTCCATGATGCTTCCTGGTGGGCTATACTGTCTCATGAGAATTCTGGGAACTTCTACTCTTTCTCACTGGAGGTAGGCTACCCTCTTTCTCTGCTTCACCTTCCCTCTGTTCGGAGAGGTAGAAGAACCACGAGAGACTTGCGCCAGCCCTAAGAAATTCTGCCGCAACTGGATACACAAGACTTTTAAGCCACCGACCTGTCATCTTTCTGCATTCAGCATCATTGCATGTGCTGTGTGAGTCTGAAGAGGAATCTATGGACTAGTATTGGACTTATGGGTTCATAGCAGTCTTATGGACTTGATCTGGACTGGGTTGGGATGTTTTCTTGATATCCAATTACTCTTTGACATAAAGCTCCTTCTTACACATTATGAGTGACCCTGGATTTGTTTCTCTAGCCTACCCAGTCTAACAGGGCAGGTATTTTAAAAGAAGTCCCTTTTAGTTGCAAAATCTACCCTCTGTTTCCCAAGATCTAATGATAAGGTGGCTCCATCAAATCTGGGAACATAAATCAGTTTAATTCAGTAAATATTTGTTGATAAGTGACACAGTGTTTTCTGTATCATCTGCACAACTATCTGACCATATTGGGAAATGTAACAAAGTATTGCAATCCTCGTATCTCAATTTTCATCCAGCAACTTTGAAATCTGACTAGAACTTTCATAAGGAAATTCTCTAGTGTATCAGGCATAAGAGAAGCATAATCCTTTTGGATGCAAATTAATAGAGAAATGTTTCACTTTGATCTGTCCCATAAGCACTTGTTCTGAGAGACCCAGCAGGCAAGAGTTACTTAGAGGAAGGAAACTTAAATTCCAGACCTCTCAACTTGGAAGAGTCTCTAGAAACTTTTTGCCCATGCGCTTGAAACCACTGGACTGATAGAACCTCTGGTAAGTGATATAATTAATTTAGCAGAGTGAGTAAATCATGATAAGTATCACTGAACTTAACTGTCAAGTTTAACTGCTCCAATAGAATTCAAGCAAAATGAAACAAGATAAAAGTACAAACTCCAATTCTAAGGACAGTCAAGTTTAACACCACCACCACCCCTTTCTCCCATCACTTTTTAGTGCTCCTGCTTAAGTTTTATTTTTACATTTTGTTACACTGACATAATTTACCGAGACCATATGATGCTAGGTACTTCTCTTTTCCTAAAGGCAGTCATACACCACAAAGCTTTGCGGTGCACTATGGTCCTTCACCTCAAAGGTCATTAGTCACAGTTCTTGCTTCAGCCCAGTAACACTGTGGCAGGGTGGATGGCTGGGCGTTTCGCGTTAGTTAGGAGGATGCCCCATCTGGGGAATCTGATCACAGGCTTACATACGTACATTGAACATCGTTTTATGTCCCCCATGCACCCTCTCGATGTCTGGTCTTGGCACAACAGACTCCATTTTGAGTCCTGTACCTCCATCTTAGCTCTCAAGACTGACCCCTAACTGACCTCCCCTCCCCTCCCCTGCTCAACCCCAAATTCCTGGAACCAGCTCTTCCCAAAGCCAGAATGTTTTCTGAAGATGTGGTCACTCGACCCTTCCCTGACATATAGATAAGATTATCGACCTTCTCCCTTCTGAAGCACCTGTGTGAGCAGATCCTCCCCAGCTATGATCCTCCCCAGCTGTGCCTGCCAGCAGTGGACATAAAACGCCACCAGGATTTTTCCCTGCGCAGCTTCAATAGCTCAATACCCTGAGTTGCTGAACCTGCCGGCCAGCTTCACAATAAAGCCTGCTTCTAAAACTTCGTTAATTGGGTCTTTGATTCTGTTTTCGCGTCCAAATAAGCCTAATACTCCACGCTGGGGAAAGTACCGTTTCTGCCCCCAGTTGCCATCATGACCTGAGCCTTCGCAGCTGCAGGCTGAGCCAGGGCTGAGGGCCCATTATTGCCGAGCGCCTCTCCCGGGCTCCGCCGCTGCGGCCCCGCCCCCGGTCCAAACAGCACCGCCCCTCCCGCTTCTGGGCACCTGGGTTTGCGCAGCCGCGCAATGGGCGGGTCCAGAGCCGCCTCAAAGGTGAAGTGAAGGCGGGGCCCCGACCCTGCCGGCTCCTCCCACCCTGGTCGCTCAGAGATGGGGCGGAAGTGCGGTGTCCTAGCCGGAAGTGTCGCTTTTCAACGGCTCCTACTTTGCGCTCACTTTAGGGCCAGAGGAGCGCCGGCCATCTGAGCACCGTGTAGCCAGCGCTCCCAGGTGAGGGGCGCTCGTCTCCACGGACACGCGTGTGGGCGGCGGCCAGTTTGGGGTACCGTAGTGCTCCCAGCAGCCCTGCTGGGGTGCAAGCCCCCTTTCTCTCCTCCTGCCCTTCTCCGGGCGGCGCCCCTTGTGGTGAGAGGGGACGCCGATCCCATCCCCCAGCTTTTGGATTGGTTGGGGCTCATGGTGGGAATCCCCGCTGGAGAAAGGTGTAATCCCAGGCTGGGGTTCTTGTCTTCGGGGTTCCCAGGTTCGTTGCCTTGTGGGTTTCTGCTAAGCCCCCTCCATTGTTTCCTTTCCATACAGCGGTGCCTTCTCCCGGAGACTCTTGTCCCTCGTCAGCTCAAAGGGAAGAGAGCGCGTCTCAGGAAGCGAGTGGCTGCAGCTGGTGCACAAAACGTTAGTGCTTTCGCCCGGGGTTTGCTAAGTCTTGTCACCTGTGCGGTACCTTCTCCTGGGAGCGCGGGGAGAGAACCCAAGGTCCAGGTCTAGAACCTCCCTGGCTCTTCTTGTCAGCTGGTGTGTGGCCGCAGGGAGCACACTCAGCCTTGTGAGTGTTGAAGTAGGCTAGAGAAACAAATCCATAGAAAGCCATGTGTTATAAGCGTTTTATATAAAGAGTAATTGTACATTAAGAAAGCACCCCAACACAGTCCAATTCAAGCCCCGAGTCCGATGTTAGCCCATATGTCTGATAGCTATCTATAAATTCCCCCTCAGACTAAAGAAACACGTGCAATGACGCTTAATGCAGGATGATCCCAGGCCAGTGGGTAGAACGTCTTTGGATCCAGTGGTGGTGTAAGCATCTCAGCAGTGGCAGGGGTCTTCTCGTGGCTTCTATAGTTCCCAGGGCATAAGGTCTATCAGCATATTGCCATGTGTCTGGTCAGTAGAGGGTCTCTAAGGGAGTAAGCCGAAAGGGAGAGAGAGAGGGAAAGAATCTGCCTCCTGTCTCCAAGGAGCATATTCTAGAATTCCCATAATTGTCAGGAGAAGGCCATACCTACACACGAGCCATTGCTTAAATTTTGATTGACAGGCTGGACTCCACCCCTTCAGTCTTAATCATCAAATTGACAAATGATGATATAACTACCACACTAAACAATGGCATAAAATACCTCTAGTTTGTTTACTGGCAAACTTCAATTCGCTGGATCTTAAATCAGTTATTAAAGGGGAAAACTGATTTTCTTATGTAATGTGTGACTGCAGTACAACTTGGACAACTCAAGATGGTCACCAGCTGGTGTATTGATTTAAAAATTATTGAAGATCTCAATAATTTCTTTTCAATCTACAAAACATATTCTGATAGTCCATATATTCAAGTTTTCTCTCTCCTTCATGTTCAACCTCATTTATGTCAAAATTGTTCCACTATGCAAGTCCTATTGGCTCAGTAAAATGTTCCTCTCTCAGCCTAAGACTCAGTCTTTGATCCTTCTGATCACACTGTGCCCCCAATTTCAATGCCTTTTGTGTCTGACCAAACTGCTGCTGGGCCTTCTTTTCCCCTCCCCCATACAGCTCCCTTCAGGTCTCTCCAACCTCCTTGGATACTGCTGTGTTCTCCCACTTGCCAGACTGTAACCCTATATCTCCTGCTATCCAGTCTCATTCTTCTTTAGCCTTCCTCCTCACCACCTCCTCCCACCCCTGCCTTGTCTCAACCTCCTCCCACCACCTCCGAGTCCACAAGTTTTAATCCAATATCCCCTACCCTGTTACCTCATACAATTTCTACCCGAACTCCTCCCTTGCCCATACCAGGATGGTCCACTCCTGCCACCTCTCCTGTCAGCAGTTCCCCTCCCACACTTACCATGTTTTAAGACATCTGACACCTCTCCCCTAATGCCAGCAACATCTCCACCTCTCAACCTTCTGTGTTCAGCTCTCTCCAGTACAAAGACAGCTTGTTCAAACCCATAGGATCTATCCTCATATCCTGCCCCCCTCATTCCCCTCTGAAGTCACAGGACTAGAGAGAGGTCAGTAAAAGTTCACATTCCTTTCTTGATAAATTATTTATCAGTCTTAAGAAAACATCTTGGATGTTATACATTGGACCCAGACACTTAAAGAATTTAAGGTCTAGAAACTCCCTGGCTGGTGTGTGGCCTCATGGCATGCACTAAGCCTTGTGGTTGTTGAAGTGATATTCCAGCACAACCACCATGCACTGAAATGTGATTGACATTCCACAGTTGCTGGGCTAAGCCCTTTCAGGACTGGGGCCCTCAAGGAGATGGTCCAGTTGGGTGGCTGTTTGTCAACACCCTGGCAGCTGGCAAGTGAAGAAGAGACAGGTTCAGCTCTAGAAAGATGGGTTCAATGACCTTGAACTCAGCCAAAGTGAGACTCAGTCTTTTTTTGGAAAGCTTACAGGTCTCTAGAAGGGCCAGACCGCTTCCATTGGAAATCTTTACTAAGGACAGCATAGGTTTCTTCTGTTTACAAAGCTTACTGCACCCCTCTTGCCACTCAGTTAAGTATTGTCAGTCCATGGAAGCTGGCAGCAGCCCACTGGAGCTAGCTACACCCACCAGAAAGATGTGGGGGAACCCTCCTTAGCAAAAAGAGTTACAGACATCCCAAAGACTTGCACACCAAAATTGATCCTTTGTTCTCACATGGACTGGGCTCCTTCTACCCTCCTGCTGCTCTGACCTCCTTTGCTGTCACCTCTCCTCTCTACCTCTAAGGCTGGCTCTCCCTCCCGCTTAGAGTCTTTCTGCGGGTTCTGCAGCAGACATTAGAGTTGTCTAACCCCTTCCTCACCAATTCTGTAGTTCGTTTATGGGTCTGTATTAAGCCTAATGTTCTCTTCCTGTATGTTATAGCGGGTCTCAAGGACTTTACATCTTTTAATGTAGCTAATCCTCTGGCTTTAGACTAAGGGCCAGCTCTAACCTTATCTTACTATCCTAAGTTCCTTTGATTTCCTGTTCCCTACAAACCGCACCTCCCTCAATAAGTCTATAAATTACAGGTCTCACTCTGTCTCTTGTCTCTGTAAAACCTAATATATGGTGGGTTGCACGGGAGGCTGGCTAAGCTAGGACTGGAGCAGCACTTTGCTTTCCCTAGCCAGTAAAGTCCCCAGCAGCCTTTCCAGACTACCTTCTAGCCGCCTTTCGGGAACCCCTTCAAGCGAGCCTGACAAAGGGATCTCCACATCTTCTGCCAAAGACCCTCTGACAGCACATTGGTGAATGTTAAATCCAAAGCTTCCTACTGCAGGGTCGTCTGCACATTTTCTCTTGGTCTTTCTGAAAATGTCCACATAACAGAAATCTTTGCACCATCAGATGGCCTTCAGCCCCAGGGGCTTAGGTGGTAATTATTCAGTGGAAGGATGCTCTCCTGTTGCTACCTCATTTAAGAGAGCTAAAAATTTCTCTCAGCCTTTTAAATGTGTTGTAAGAATTCTAGGTATATTACTAAAGGTAGGCTAGAGAAACAAATGCATAGAAACTGGTGTATAAGAGTTTTATATAAAGAGTAATTGTACGTTAAGAAAGCATCCCAACCCAGCCCATAAGTCTGATGTGAGCCCATGTGTTCGATACCAATCTATAAAGTTCCCCTTAGACTTAAGAAACACATGCAATGACACCGATTGCAGGGTGATCACAGGCCAGTGGGTAGAACGTCTTTGGATCCAGTGGTGGTGTAAGCATCTCAGCAGTGGCAGGGGTCTTCACGTGGCTTCGCTAGTTCCCAGGGCATAAGGTCTACCAGCATATTGCCATGTGTCTGGTCAGTAGAGGTTCTCTAAGGGAGTGATGCAAAAGAGAGAGAGAGACTCCCGCCTCCAAGGAGCAAATTCCGGAATTCCCAGAATTTCCAGGAGAAGGCCATACCCACACAGGGGCCATTGTTTATATTTTGATCGACAGGCTAGACTCCACTCCTTCAGTCTTAATCATCAAATTGACAAATTATACAACTACCACACTAAGCAATGGGATAAAATACCTCTAGTTTGTTTACTGGCAAACTTCAATTCGCTGGGTCTTAAATCAGTTATTAAAGGGGAAAACTGATTTTCTTATGTAATGCGTGACTGCACTACAAATTGGACAACAACTCAAGATGGTCACCAGCTGGTAAACTTGATGTAAACATTATTCAAGATCTCAATTTCTTTTCAATCTACAAAATATATTCTGATATTCCATATATCCAAGGTTTCTCTCCTTTATGTTCAACCTCATTTACGTCAGAATTATTCAAGTACTATTGGTTCAGTAAAATGTTCCTCTCTCAGCCCAAGACTCAGACTTTGATCCTTCTGATCACATTGTGCCGCCAATTTCAGTGGCTGTTGTCTCTGCCCAAACTGCTACTGAGCCTTCTTTCTCCCTTTCCCCTTACAACTCCCTTCAGGTCTCTCCAACACCACCACCCCCTAGATACTGTTGCATTCTCCCAGTTGCCAGACTCTAACCCTGTATCTCCTGCTATCCGGTCTCATTCTTCAGCCTTCCTCCTCACCACCTCCTCCCACCCCAACCTTGTCTCAACCTCCATCCACCACCTCTGAGCTCACAAGGTACAATCCATTGTCCCCTACCCTGTTACCCAAATTCCTCCCTTGTCCATATCGTGATTGTCTGCTCCTCCCACCAGTTCCCCTCCCACCCTTACCTGTCCCCTACTGCCAGCACCATCTCCGCCTCTCACTCTTATATTCAGCACTCTCTGGTACAAATACAGCTTGTTCAAACCCAAAGGATCCATCCTCAAGTCCTTTTCCCCCTCTTTCCCGTGTGATGTTGCAGAAGCAGAGAGGCTAGTAAAAGTTCATGTCCCTTTCTTTGTTAATTATTTATCTGTCTTAGGAAAACATCTTGGATGTTATACATTGAACTCAGACGCTTGCATTAAAGAATTTTTATATCGGCTTTGCAAATGCTGCTGCCTGAGTTAGTAGTCTCGACTGGGCCTGTTGTGTTCAGCCATGATCAACCTACTGTGTTTTTCAACATAGCCATCGACGGCGTCGTCTCTTTCTAGTTGTTTTCAGACAAAGTTGCAAAGACAGCAGAAAGCTTCTGCACTCTTCACACTAAGGAGAAAGATTTTGGCTATAAAGGTTCCAGCTTTCACAGAATCATCCCAGGGTTTATGGGCCATGGTGGTGATGTCACATGCCATAATGGCACTGGTGGCAAGTCCATCTACGGAGAGAAATTTGAAGATGAGCACTTCATCCTGAAGCACACAGGTCCTGGCATCCTGTCTATGCAAATGCTGGGCCCATTATGAACGGTTCCTAGTTTTTGATCAGCACCGCTAGGGCTGAATGTTTGGATGGCAAACACGTGGTCTTAGGTCTGGTGAAAGAAGGCATGAACATTGTAGAAGCCATGAGCGTGTTGGTTCCAGGAATGGCAAGACCAGCAAGAAGATCACCATTGCTGATTGTGGACAACTCTAATTAAATTTGATCTGGATTTTCAAGTTTTAAGTACCAGACCATCTCTTGTGTAGCTTGAGAAATCACCCTTCCATTCCCCATGTGCTTGCAATATCATTTAATCTTGTGCTCTCACTTCCAGTTTTTCAGGTTTCCTACTTTCCTTATTCCTCCTGAGTCCAGCTGGAAAGCAGAGTTAAGTTTATGATTATGAATAAAGTATAAACAATAAAAAAATAATTTAAATATCTCAGTCATATGATCTTACCTGGCATGCCGTCCATATGATTTTAACAATGACCTTGACCCCTGAAGATAGGGAGAGTTGATAGCTGCACAAAGAGAGGTGATGAAGGGCATGCCCAGAAATGGGATAAGTCCATGGACTTCAAGGCATTCCCCAGCACAGTCCTAATTGGAATTACAAGATGGTCCTGAGCACCCAATTCTTCAAAATGATATGATTTGTATCTCCTTGAGGGCTTACCAAAAGTCTCAACCAAGGCAGTCAGTTATGACAAAACTCGGGAAATCATTCAGGAATCAAATGAAAATTCTGTCAAATGTCTGTGACAATTTCCAGAAGGTTTAAGTGTACCAAAGTAGACCCTACTACACCAGAAGGGATCATTTTTCATCTCACAGTCAGCTCAAATTTCATCTCACACTCAGCTCCAGGCATTAAAAGAAACATTAAAAGGTTAGAATGTGGATCCCAGACTTCACAGCAAGATCTTCTCAGTGCAGCATTCAAAGTTTTCAACAGTAGGGAGGATCAGGAAAAGTTATATAAGCTACAAAGAGATAAGGTTAAATGTCAAATGTTGCAAGTGTCCTCCAGGGGAGAGTGGGTGTGTCTAAACTAGTTACTGGGCAGCACAACTTCAGATGCTCCCAATTAGGGCATTGAGCAAATGTATGCCCTAATCTATGACCTCCAAAAAGACCATGTCCATACTACAAACAGAAAGGTCACTGGGGAAATGACTGCCCAACTCTACAGAGAGTGGGAAAGTTTATCCCGTTAGACCTCCGGAGCAACCTGCTCAAGTTTCCTCAATGTTAGAGCTACTTGGCTTGACCTTGGAGGATTGATGGGTGTGGGGGTGTAAGGCCCCACTGAAGATCACCCATCTGAAGCCCAGGTAACTATCATTGGCTCAAGAAAGCCCATTTCGTTCCTTTTAGAACCTACATCTGAGATACGGCGTTATCATAGTTTCTTTCTCCCTGCAAAGGTTCTGCTAGTTGAGAACCTATGCCTGCCCTTGCTGAAAAAGATTTTCAGCTACACATTTTTATGTTCTTCCTCTTCAGATTGAAGACTTCATACATAAACAAACTGAAGAGAGTTGCTTCTGGACATAATTTCAGACTTGTTCTGGCCTGTGCCAGTTAGATAGTGATTTTTATGAATGTATACCTAGCCTTTCAGTGATTTTCTTCTGCTAAGGGTCAGGAGAGGTCAGTTTGGTTGCATTTTGTCAGTGATTACTCTCCTGCTACTCTAGCCACCATCAAGGGATTAGAAGGAAATTGATATTTGTTTATTATCTACATCTTAAGGAATGTTCTGCAATAAAACAAGTATGGTCATAAGTCTGTGCTTCTGGGACATCCTATTCACTTTAACACAAGAAGCTTTAAACTATTAAATATTTTAGAAAAACCTTTATGTATTTTAAATGTCATCCAAGACATCTACTCTAGCAAAGTTAAGACTTTGGTGTTTTTCTGTCCTAATGGGAACTGACTAAAAATAGGATATTTTTTGTTGTTGTTTTTAATATTACAATTGTGTTGAAGAAAATTTTATAGTATGGCCATGTTTGTTGCTGTGATTTCTGGTAATAAGAATGTGAATGCTTTTTTTTCTCCTCTCTTTTATTTTCAACCCAAATAGTAACTTTCATTATAAAACCAGAAATGAGAAACAACCTAAATGTCTAAAAAGACATAAATTGTGGTATACATCAAATCCTTTTGGGATATTCATTTATGTGTACGGTAGGACAGTGAGTATTCTGAAAGTATCCAGGTATAATTGCCACCGTATAATAGGAAGATATGAAAAAAAAACCCCACCCCCACTTATAATAAAATCCAAACCATTCATCTCTGGGAGAAGATCCTCAGTACCATACACCCCAGGTAACCCCATTCAGTAATTTGTATGAACAGAGTCATCTCACTCAGGTATTTTAGTTAACAAGTCACTTTATTGCGGGCTAGTGTGTGTGAGTGGGTATGAGTAGGAGACTGGAAATGGGTGATGGTTTCATGACCAGCTTATACTGTGTTTGCAGTTGTCAACACTAATGTGCAACTGGTTGGGTCTGAAGGATAGTTCAGGGACCATAAGAGGTCTTTGAGATTCTTTTGTGCCATCTCTGGATTCACTTTTAGTAGCACTGCCGTGACCTGTATCAGCCATGCTCCAGGCTGTGCGGGGAGGTCAGATGCTTACAGACATCCTCCCTGAGGGCAGATAGTCACCAGACTACAGGGTAGCCCCCTCCCCACTTCCCTGCTGCTGGGGACAATGAACTATTTCTCTCTGAGGCTTGTGACCAAGCATTCACATCCTACCGACAATGGTCTTTATCAGTTGAGCCAGGAAACAAGTCAAACGGGCTCTGTGACATCCAAAATTAAGTTGCCAAACTAAATCTAGGATCTGCCCATCTTGCCACATGTGTACGCCAAGTCCCTCCTCTTCCATTGCGTGGATACCCCTAGGTCACCCCCTCCCATTACTATATCCCCAATAGCACGGCCCCTTCCTGTGATGTGGGTCCTCACTTGTAATTAGGGGGTTTGCATGTTCCCAGAGAATATAAAAGCTTTGGTTAGCATTAAAGATACTCTCTCCCTCCATGTGGACCACCAAGTGGGGCTGAGGTGAGCATGCTACCATGAATTGTGTCTGACTCCATTTATTTCTATATTTCTCTTCTAGCTCTCATGCTCTCTATGACTTTACTATGATCTTTACTTATTGTCGCTGTGCAATTGTGCCTATTGGATTCGTAATGATGTGTTAGGGGCTCGCTTCCCCGGACACAGGCCTACAGTGGGTCTCACATATTAGTACTGTTGCTATAACATACAGATTACGTAAAGGCTGGTGTACCATATCCAGAAACATTGCCAAGAGTACACTGTATCAGCGAATGGACACTCTAAAAGTCTATCTTACATCCATGTATTATGGTGGGGAAGACACACTGAGTGTGAGAACAGATACAAACCGCACATGCAGGGAGGCAGCTGTGTGGCAGGGCGCTGTAAGGGCCTGAAAAGAAAGGATTCTGACTCCGGAGCCTTTGGAGAGGGAGTTTCGAGTCTGATTTCTTATTTTGATCCAGGGTTTTCATCTACAGTTTTCCACTTGGAATCTATTTTTATGATTCAGTGCCTACCCTTCGTATCTGTGAATTTAGAGTTGTAAGAAGAGAAAACATTCTCTTGGAGAGAAAATAAAACAAACGAGCTTGTTCCATAGGGAGTGACGGGTGATCAGCCTATGTTTTGAGAAGGTCAGTGTGTTAGTCCGAGTGGACTGGAGAAACAAATTCGTAGACACTACTATGTGTGTAGAAAGGGTTTTATATAAAAAGTACTAAATTGAGAAAACATTTCAGTCCAGATCAAATCTGTAAGTCCAATATTAGCCCATATGTCTGATACCAGTCTGTAAATTCCACTTCAGATTCACACAGCACATGCAACAACGCTGAGGGCAAGCAAATCACGGGCTAGTGGGTGGAAGGTCTTGTGGATCCAGTGGCATTGAAAGCATCTTAGTGCTGTCATGGTTCTCCATGTGGCTCCTCCAGCTCTAAGGCTCTGGTTGCCATTTGCATAGCTCCATGTGGCTTGTCAACAGGAATACCTGGCAGGGAGAGAGTGTGTCTGGCCTCCAGTGAGCTATTTATCTCCTTTGCCACCTCCAAATGAGGTCATCAAGCTGTGACCTGATTGACAGGCTAGACTTCAATCTTTTGCAAGTTGACAGGAGATTGTGTAACTGTCACAGTCAGAATATCTTTCAAGCAGACTCTGGAGTCTGTGGGGGATGATGTTAAGGACTCAACTAATGGCTGTAAAGTTGGTGGTTTGAAACTTGGTGTCATTTATTCAAGTATAGTATATTGAAAAAGGTTGCTTTTCACCCAAACTAAAATTCTGGTAACACTGATCATTTCCAACTCAAAATAACCCTATAGGACAGACTAGAACTTCTTTAAGATTTCCTAGCCTGTACTTCCTTATGAGATTATGCTACCACAAATTTCGCCCACAGAGCAGTTGGTGGGTTTGAAAGATTGTTCATTTAACAGCTGGGCAAGTCACCACTACAACCAGGGTTGGTAGTTCAACCAATCCGTCCAGGTGACATTTAAAAAATATATTCTGTCAAATAATCATAGTTTAAAATTATGTATTTCAGAAAGCCTTGCTGTTTTTCTTCCTGACTCTTACCCTAGATCAGGGGTCAGTAAATTTCTGTTTGGAAAAAGCCTGAAAACCGTAATTTATTATTCCATTGGTCATATCAGCGGCCCTCAAAATATGGCCCGTGGGCCACATACGGCCCACTGAGGACATTTATCCAGCCCACCTTGTCTTTTTTTGCAGCCTGTCGGAGCCAGCTGATGAGTCTAACAGTCCTGAAAGGGGGAGTGAGGATTAAGGGAAAAAAGAGAGACAGAAAGGATTGGGAGGACAGCAATCTGATAGACTGAAACACTGGAGTTTATTCTACACACTCCTTAGATCCATGCAGAAACAACCCGGGGTTAATGATCTCATTGTTAAGCAAGCACATTTGATACACATAGCAACTCTATCTTCTGCCAAGCCAGACATCCTTGAGAAAATTAAACCACCTGTTTTTTCCCAGACCTTTCATATACTTTCTTGTCCTTGACAGTCTGTTCAAAACGTAAAGTCACAGAAGAAATCAGCAAACACTGACACATAGATCATGAGATTGCTCAGCCCTTTGAAGGCTGAGTCTTAATGGCCTTCAACAGCAGCCTCTGCTTGTTCTGCTTAACAGCTGACTAGTCCAGGGCCCTCTGCACATGTGTGGAATGTGAGTTGCACTCTCCGACTCCCCTCCTCTCTGTCTCTACTCCTCCTCTCAGTCTCCAGTGTGATCTGATTGGATGAGTCATGAGCTTGCCTGTGCAGAGCCTGCTGCTGCTTGAGGACCAAGGTAAGAACAAGTTAGGATTTTTTTTTTAACTTAGGAGATCTTTTTGAAAATTTTATTTTGCAGTTAGTAGGGCCTTCCCCGCCCCCCTGAAGTTAGGAGGTCTTTTTTTTTAAGTTGGTTAGTTCGTTGGGGGTGGTTTCTAGGGGGGCTGCCTCACAGTCATAATGCAAATAGTCAGTGCTCAGTGCTAATGCAGATTGTCAGTGCTCAGAGGTAATGCAAATGATCAGCAGTCAGTGTTATTGGTTGGAGGCCCCAAACTGGTAATCTGCGTAGTACCCCATGGGAACTTAATCTGGCTCTGCAGACAGCAGAGGAGTAGGAAACCTAATTAATTGGGAGTGAGTGCATTTATATTCTGATTGCTAGTCGCTTGTGTATGATGGTATATGTTGTGTGCTGTGTAAGCCCCGAGCCCCGGTTCACACTGTTGCAGTATCTGAGCAGTGCAGGTTCAGCCATATGCTTGTATGGCTGAGCTCACATTAGATTCACAAGATAAAAGGCAGCCGTGCCTTCTTTTTTCCTGCAGTGGAATCTGACTATGGGTCTTCTCACCCATGCGATCAGATTCCTGTGCAAGTTCACAGATCACAGTGCGGATCACACAGGGTAGTGTGAACTCGAAAGGTGGTAGAGGAACAGGCCCTGTACACCTGCCGCTTCCCGAACCGCATCAGTGTGAAACTGAGGTAGAAGCAGAGTTCCACCAATATGGGCACTGGTGAGGCTGAACTGATGTGGACTGGCAAGGCTGCATTGATGGACACTGATCAGACTGCATTGATGGACACTGATCAGACTGTATTAATAGTGCAGTCTACATGTCTCTGGGCAAAGTTATTACTGGTATATTGTTTTTGTAGTGCTGCATATATATTTGATGGGCATTGATCAGACCGTATTAATGGTCAGTACATTCTATGTCTCTGGGTAAAGTTATTACTGGTATATTGTTTTTGTAGTGCTGCACATATATGTTGGTATTTTATTCATCGCAATTTGGAATCCCTAGAAAACAATTATATCAAGAAAGAAAATTTGACTCAGTGCCGGATATTCAAAGAACAGTGGGCTTATGATTACTTTTTCATGCAGTACAAGAAAAGAGCTGTGTGTTTGATATGCCAGAATATAGTGTCTGTGTTCATAGAATATAATTTGCATTTTCACTATCAAACTCAACATAAAGATAAATATGTTTGCTTGGTCAGACAAGTGAGAAAAGATAAAATTTTAAAACTGAAAAATTACATTGACAACTCAGCAAAATACTTTTGTGAAGCAGAAGCAGCTAAATATTTCATCACTGCGAGCAAGTTTTCAAGTTGCCAAGCTAATCGCATGCACTGGTAGACCATTCGTGGAGGGAGAATTTGTTAAAGAATGCCTTCTTTCTGTTTCCCAAGAGATGTGTCCAGAGAAGGCCGATTTATTTAGTACAGTGAGTCTTTCAGGACCTGCAATTACACGAAGGATTGAAGAAATGGGAGACAATTTTCATCAGCATTTGCAAAACTCTGGAAAAAATGTTCCTATTTTTCCTTGGCACTCGATGAAAGTAATGATGTTCGTGATTCTACACAACTTCTGATTTTTATTCGCGAGACGAATGACTATTTTGAAGTCATGAAGAGCTTGCTGCACTGCAAAGCATCAAAGGAACAACTACAGGAGAATATATCTATGAAAAGGTTTGCCAAACTGAATGGGTTGGAGCTGGACTGGGCTAAACTAGCCAGTGTGACAACTGATGGTGCTCCTAGCATGGTGACATCTCAGAAAGGAGTAATTGCTACAATTAACCCAGAGATGGACAAACATAACTATTCTCATCCAATAGCCATACACTGCCTCATACACAGCAAGCACTGTGTAGTAAATCACTGAAGTGGGAGTCTGTTAGGAAAATTGTGGTATATTGTGTGAACTCCATTAGAGCTAATGTACTAAACCACAGACAATTTCAGGAATTTTGGTCTGAGCTAAATGTTGCCTATGAAGATGATCTGTACCACACAGAAGTCCGTTGACTGAATCGAGGGAACGTTTTGAAACATTTCTATGACTTACTTTCGCAGATTACAGCTTTTCTGCTTTCAAAAAACAAAGAAGTACCGGAGCTCAATGATGCATTGCCTTTCTGACAGATGTAACAGAGCTACTCAGCAGTTTCCATGTATAACTTCAAGGAAAGGGGAAGCTCATCTGTGATATGAAATCACCTGTGAAAGCTTTTGAAGTAAAATTAGAGCTCTTCAAACAAGTGAAGAAGGAAAATTTCTGCCATCTCCCCAAAACTCAAAACTGTTAGCGGAAAACCCATTGGTTGCATTCCCAAACAAAACATGCGGATTCACTGGAAAAGTTGCAAAAGGAGTTCCAATTTAGATTTAAAGAGCTTCGTCTTCATGAACAGGACATACTGCTTTGCCGTAACCCGTTTTCTGTTGACATTGAAAAAGTGGATACTATTTACCAAATGGAACTGGCTGAACTGCAGAATTGTGACTCTCTTAAAGATGCATTCAAGTCAAGCAACCTTCCTAATTTCTGTGCAGCTCCCCCTCTGAGACCTATCCTCATGCCAGGAACCATGCACTCACAATGGCAACCATCTCTGGCAGCACTTATGTCTGTGAACAGACTTTTTCCAGAATGAAACATCTGAAATCTCCAATCAGATCTAGACTAACTGATGCACACTTGCCTCACTTGTTAGGACTAGCAGTGACAAATATGGAACCGGACATGACCATCTCATTAGCAAAAAGCAGGCCCATAGTTCCCATTGAAATACTGGTAAGTTTGTTGATTTAACTTTACTTGTTCTTCATTTTAGATACTGTATTTGTTCTCATTTTGTTTTTTCACTTCAATATAAGATATGTGCACTGTGCAAAGGAATTTGTTCATAGTTTTTTTTTTAAACTATACTCTGGCCCAACAGTCTGAGGGACAGTGAACTGGCCCCCTGTTTTGAAAGTTTGAGGACCCCTGGTTTAGGAGAACACTTCTAGCTTTTATACGGTAATTTCAAATTGGAGGGTGCTGCCTCAGTGGTCAATCAGCTCTCTAATTATTGACTTGATTTGTCTTTGTTTCTCATATCTCGTTCCATTCAGTTTTATCTGGGATGCTGCTCTGGGTCAAAATTATCTTTGGTACAGTCTAGTGCAAGATGTTTACGGGGGCCTGGCTTCATGATTAAGGTGTTACAGAGTCTTCTTTCACAGGGTCCTTTGGTTATCCCCTTAGCAGGCAGCGCAGAGGTCGCTTGCTGTCCTTGTCAATGAGGACATAAAACCACTCATAAGGGTCTGTAATTTTCTAAGAAGAACAATTTAACTGTTCTCCCTCATAGTTGGGTTTTAGATGCCCAATGCCCTAACCATGGTGCTGCCTCGGTTTCTATGAGCTAATAGTCATCATGAAAAGAAAAGCCACCCGGGGTTGCTTCTGCTTCCTAAGAGGGGATTCTGACTCCATGTGACCCATTGTGTGCAGAATGCAGCTGGTTGTCTTGTTTTGCTTTGAGAATTAGTTCAGTAAGCCTGACTTCCAAGGCACTTTTGCGTGGGTTGGAACCCCCACTACTTGTTTTACCTGAGGACTCCATCCCAACCAATGTAACACCATGAAAAGTACACAAGCAAACTTATATAGCTAATGTAAACTGATCTTCTAACTGAGTGCTAAGATCATCCAATAAAGAATTTCTTCAGTATGTGTTTGCGGAAGAATTAGCCATTTGGAGAAGAATTAATTGCGACCTATGCTTCAGGGGTCCTCAAACTACGGGCCACATGCGGCCCACTGAGGACATTTATCTTGCCCAACTGGTGTTTTTGCCCCGTTTTTTTTACTTCAAAATAAGATATGTGCAGTGTGCTTAGGAATTTGTTCATAGTCTTTTTAAAAACTATAATCTGGCCCTCCAACAAGTCTGAGGAACAGTGAACTGGCCCCTGTTAAAAAGTTTGAGGACTCCTGATTCAGACTATAATTCAAAATGAGACAGGTTCTAAACATGAACAATAATTTCATAGCATTTTTTAAAACGATATATAAGGCGTGGGTTTCTGAGGCATGATCATATATGAAAACAAATGCATGTTTTGTGCCATTGAGTCCTTTCAGCCTCATGGAGTCTGTGCAAGTGAAGCAAACGCAGCTCAGTCCTCACTAGTGTGGTTACATAGGAAGGAGTCCGTGATTGCAGCAACTGTCTCAGTCCATTGATTGAATATTTTTCTTTTTCCTTGTCCTATTTTACAAAAAAAAAATAATGTCCTTCTCCAGGGACTGTTCCACCAAGATAATGTGTTTAAAGTCACGGAAAGAAGTATCAACATTCTTGCTTCTAAGCATCATTCTATTTGCATTTTAAGATACTTTTATTGTTCTGATAATACATGTTACTTTCAATATTCATCACTATAAAGTTTCTAAGTAGAATGCATAGACTCTCATTTTGATTTTCTTCTCACGGTCCAACTTTGATATTCATATGAGGATGTTGAAAGTATCATGGTATGGATCAGGCACACCTGAATCTTAGTCTCTTCTGAGCCTCAAAGTGTATCTAAGAGCTCTGCACCATTACTGCCGTGGGTTCCTTCGTGTGGACACCTGCTCATGTATTCAGTTCACCCGCAGAACTCACTACACGCTGTATTTATTTCAGGACTGTCCTGAAAAGTCATTCCAGAGAAGACTTTCATTCTCTATGCATATGTCCAGAAGCCAGTTTTAACCTGCAATGATATTTTTGAGTTCTGAGCGTATGACTTTGTACTATACAGGAAAGGAAAGGGAACACATAAAAATATATACCTTGGCAGGATTGTTGAGCTGGTTTTAGGAGCAATGAGAATACATTGTGGTGAAAAGGTGCAGAGGGAGCCCGAGGGGGGATTTCTAAAAAATTAGTCTATTTTCTTTGCTTTGCACTGGCCAACAAATATTCATGATCTCCTTTGACATTTCGAACATACCCGAAACATGCATCGTATCTAAAAATTCCACAGATGTAGTGAAATATTAATTTTGCTGTGAATGTTATATTTTCATCCTTTCCCATGAATATATCATGATTCTTTTATCATTTCAATAAATAACACGAGATATAAATTGTGAGACTTCATTATTTCTTGTAATTACTAGACAATATATTTGCTAAATATTTCCTTGAATTTCTATTTTCTTAACATTTTACAATAATGTGTATGAAATTCATTACTCAATATTAATGAATGGTCAAGTGTCAGTACTTAGATAAATTACTACAAGTGTGAATAAGAAAAAATGTATCCTTTAAAAAATTACATTTGCTAATAACTGATTAACTGGTTACACATTACCACAGGTCAATAACAGAGTAAATATCACTGTCATAAAATCTCATAACTCGAAATACAAAGTGTCATCCTTATTCCTCCAGTTTTATATGCTAAACCTATGCTTCGGCAAAAACTTTGTTTTTATTGCTGGTGAAGCCAGCAGGGAGGGTGAGGGCTCAAGGTGAAGTGAATAAATAGGATGCAAAAGAACCTACATGACTGTTCCAGGGTAGTGGATACTGTTTATCATCATCTTTCAAGGAAGATCAGAGCAGATCTTTTATCAGCATCTTGGCAAGGAAGGTCAGAGTAGGTCTTCTGTCAGCTCTTGCAAGGAAAATCAGAGACCTACAGTGAATAGGATATTTGAAGACCAAATTAACAAGTTGAATGTTTACATCAATTGTTTTATAGCAGTGATTAGTATAATAATAATTATTATTATTAGAGGGAGTCCGAGGTGGGCTCAACAATCCTGCCGAGGTATATATTTTTATGTGTTCCCTTTCCTTTCCTGTATAGTACAAAGTCATATGCTCAGAACTCAAAAATATCACTGCAGGTTAAAACTGGCTTCTGGACCTATGCATAGAGAATGAAAGTCTTCTCTGGAATAATAATTCATTGAGCTGGATTGATATGATAACTCGAGCAATCAGCGCTCTAACATGACACTTTTTAGGATGATCGTGTATTGGCCTATATTTCCACAATTTTGACATAAGCTAACTATGAGTCAGTTCTGAGGGTAAGTATAAGTGAGGACCAATTCCTGATCCCTTAACAAGAACAGCCTAAAACATCCCATCAGTGACTGACATTTTCTAATCTATAAATAGAATTTATGAATTATGCATCTAAATTTTAGATTCTAAAAAGAAATATTCTTACCACAGGAATATAAATCTTCAAACTCAATTCTTATTGGGCAAGACTCACCCAGATTCTAATATCAAAATCCTATCTCAGTCTCTTATTTAGACCTATGTTATCTCCACCTGACTTCTAATTGATCCACTCTTGTGGCACACCTAGCAATCATCTCAGAAACACCAGCAACAGCAAACTAAATGCAATACCTTTTTCCTAAAACCTTAGAGAATTTTAGTAGAAAATGAAACAAAAAAAATATAAATGCAAATCCCAAAATCTTAAAAAGATATTATTTGACAAAAATCTTTAAAACCTCCAAAATAAAAACCTGATGATATGTCATTTTTCTTCTTGCTTAAATGTGAAATTCATAGTTAACTTCTTTAAACTTGGAACTCCTAATAACACAACAGATAAAATGTTTAGCAGCTCTCTTAGAAGGTTGTTGGTTTCTCCTCAGAGACACTTTAAGAGACAGGCCTGTGGCTTTCTTTTGAAAAAGCAACCTTTGAAAACCCTATGAGGCACCATTCTCTGACAAACGGCCACGGTGAACTACAAACAACCGAATTTTAAATGTTATCTAAAATCGCTGGAAACTTAGAATATGAAGACAATTGTCTCTCACAAGCAAGAGATGTCCTCTGAGATTGTCCCTAGAACAACCAGGGGCAGTGAGATGAAGGGTCAGGCCTCCACCATGACTTTCACTGTCTCCCTCTATCTCTGGGGAAAAGCTGCCGTGAACAAGGGTGGGATGTTGCAACATCACTGTGGATGGGAAGCTCCAAGATCCCGAGTGCCCTGTGCTCATTCTGATGAATCCGCTACGAAAGGAATCCTGATTCATGAAGGGTAAGCTGCATCTGCTCAGACCTCAGGGAGAGCCACATGGGTGACCCCAGCACTCCACAATCTTGGCTCCAGCACCCTAGTCACTGAAAGACATTGAGTCAGTGCTGACTCATAGAGACCCTAAAGCACAGGGCAGAACTTCCCTTGTGAGTTTCTGAGACTGTACCCTTTGCCAGAGTACTAAGCACAGTTTTTCTCCCTTCCCGTCACCCTGTCAGAAATATTTAGGAAAAATTCTAGTTACACTACTGACCTTTTCAATTCACAGTTGTATTGGCTGGCAACTCTCAGATATCACTCTGGACCCTTCTCTTGATTCAAGTCGGTTGAGGGCCAGATGAATGCAAGATGGGCAGGTTAGATGGTAGGCTGATTCCTCACAGGCTGTGCAGATGGAGGAATCCAAGTTATATAGGAAGTAGGGCAAGATGCTGTCTCATGTCTGGTGATCCACATTTCTGGTGAGTTCCTGGACCTGCCCAAAAGCTGCACCGCTTAGAGGCAGTACCCAATTACATCGATAATGGGGAAAACCACACCCAACAGGATAAGACTGCCCACTTCTGGGCTGCTGACAGCAAATCTCTTCACAGAAGTGATGGCATTATAACAAACAGTGTCACCTAGGCTGACATTGTGAGTTCAATAACATAGAAAAATGTGAAAGGGAAGGTGGAAAGAGCAATACCCTTCCAGAAGTAGCTTTATCAAACTGAATCTCATATACACCATATGTCTTTGATATTTTGAATATTTCACTGCCATTATGTCGATTGCTACTCAGAGCCACTTTCTAGAAAATAGGAGAGGTGCCCCTTTGGGTTTCACAAACACTGACTCACTGCCATTCAGTCGGTTCTCACTAAAGGAGAAAGTAAAATGGGTGCTGTGCGTTTCTGAGTCTGTAACTCTTTGCAAGTGTAGAAAGCACTGTCTTTTGCTCTCAGAACAACTGGCTCTTTGAAACTGCAGACCTTGGGGATCACAGCCCAACTCTTAACTGCACCACCACCAGGGCTACCACAGCATTTATGATACTGTAACTCATTCCAGGAGCAGATGGCCTCGTATCTGGCCCCAAGGGTTGGTTGGCAAGTTCAAACTATCATGTGTGTAGCAGCCAATACCTAATCAACTAAGCCTCCCGAGCTCCAGCTCTCCATAGGACAGTAACAATTACTTCATACCACTGGATGTGTTTAGAGCTTGGGCCTCTGGAGCAGAGTCTGGCACATTTTCT
This sequence comes from Tenrec ecaudatus, assembly GCF_050624435.1. Classification (NCBI taxonomy): domain Eukaryota; kingdom Metazoa; phylum Chordata; class Mammalia; order Afrosoricida; family Tenrecidae; genus Tenrec; species Tenrec ecaudatus. The sequence continues at coordinate 80,138,618 of NC_134544.1, read as the reverse complement.
TAGTTCTTAAGGGTGTTTTTCAAGGAAGCACCACTAATTGTTTTTTTCCATTAAAAATTCACTTTCTTTTAGCTTAGGTGGGTAGAATCTCATGTCCCATTAGCCATAGGATAAGGTTCTCCTGTTGGGTCTATGCAAGTCCTTGTCTGCTTGCAACATTTGTGGACTTAGCCTGCCTTAGACAGCACCGTGTATGTGTGCTTTAGCATCACCTTGGGTCTAGGACAGTGGTTCTCAACCTCCCTAATGCCGTGACTCTAATTCAGTTCCTCATGTTGTGGTGACTCCAACGATAAAATTATTTTCGTTGCTACTTCATATCTGTAATTTTGCTATTGTTATGAATCTGGTGACCTCTGTGAAAGAGTTGTTCGAATCCCAATGGGGTCACAAACCACAGGTTGAGAACCTCTGCTTTAACGTGTTAAAGAGCAAAGATATGACTTTGAAGAGTAAGGTGTTCCTAAACCAAATTGTTGTATTTTTAATGGCCTCATATAGACATGAAAACGACAATGAATAAGGGAGACCTGAGAAGAAATGATGCATCTGAACTAGGAGTTGGCAAAGAATATTGAAATTACAATAAAGTGCCAGTTGAACTAACATCTGTTTTGGAACAAATACAGCTGAATGGTCCTTTGGAAGTGATGATGCCAAGACTTCCCTCATACTTTAAAGATGTTATCAGAAGGATATGTTATCAGTCCCTGGAGAAGGACATCATATTTGGGACACAGATCTCAAAAATAGAAGAGACACTCAACAAGATGAATTGATTCAGTGGCTGTCACAATGGGCTCAAACATTATAGTAATTGTAAGGATGGTGCAGGACCAAGCTGTGTTTCTAGCTATTAGACAGGGTGACTACGAGTGTGATATGATTGCATGACATCTACCAATAACAATAACAACGTGGTAGTATGTATACTATTTTGAGGAACTGCTAGACTGTTTTCCAAAGAGGCTACACCATCTTTAAGTGCATGAGGACACTGATTTTTCAACATCATAGACAATGTTATTTGTTTTATTATAGCTTTCTTGTTTGTGTAAGGTGGCATTTCATTGTCATTTGGATTTGTATTTCCCAAATGCTGAATTGTTTAGTACTTTGTCTTCCTGAGCTGCCCTTTGAGATGTTTTGTTCAGCTCTTTGATTTCATCATTTCTGCCATTTACCTTAGTTACTTTACAATTAAGAACAAGTTTCAGAGTTTCTTCTGATATCCACTTTGATTTTTTTCTTGATTTTCTGTCTTTTTAATGACCTTTTGCTTCCTTCATATGTGATGTTCTTGATATTTTACCACAGCTCATCAGGTGTTCAATGCATTAAAGGTGTTTTGAAATGTTCCCTAAGTTCAGATGAGATATTCTCCATATCTTGTTTTGGCTTTCGTAGACTTGGTTTAATATTCTTCAACTTCAACCTAAAATTTGTGTGTGTGTGTGTGTGTGTGTGTGTATGTAGAAGGGAGAGGTTTGTATACAAGAGCAATTGAGCATTGAGAAAACATCCAAGCCCAGTGCAGATCAGGTCCATAAGTCCAATATTATCCCATATGCTCCGATACCAATCTATAAAGTCCTCTTCAGACTCATGAAACACACGCAGGGATGCCGAATGAGAAGATCAGAGGCCAGTGGCTAGAGAGTCTTTGGATCCAGTGGCATTAGAAGCATCTCATTGCTGGCAGGGGCCTCTGCATGGCTTCTCTGGCTTGAGAGGTCTGGTTGCATCAGGATAGGTCCATGTGGTTTCTCCAACTTAGGGTACTAGCATAGTTAGTTCCTTGTGTCTTGTCAGCTGCAGTGTCTCCCAGGGAGTGAGCCTTCAACCTAAATTTGCAGCAGTTTTTTTTTTTTTTTAGCAGAGTAAATGTACACTAGAATTGAATAGTTTATGCTGAAAATATTTATCTTTGGAGTAGTGACTAGTTAATTTTTCCCAATTTTTAATTGGTTGTCTTAGTTGTTGATTCTTAATAATTCTTTAGATATTCTACTTATTAGATTATTAGATATATGACTTATGGATTGTTACTGATGTAAATTATCTTTTTCAAATCCTTTATCATGGCTTTCCAATAACAAAGGATTTTAAATTTGATAAAGTTCAATTTATGTACTTTTTCCTTGGGTTGCTTATGCTTAAGATGGCAAAATTGCTTAAAATGGAAGAGATCTTAAAAAACCATTCCCTAATCCAAGGTCACAAAGATTTGTGTATATGTTTTCTGCTAAGATTTCAATATATGTGGCTTTTACATTTAGGTCTTAAGGTTTATTTTGATGTAATGTTTCCATGTGGTGCAAGGTAGAAGTCAAAAGCTTCTTTTTCATGAGGATATCTTTGTTTCAATACCATTTGCTGATATCACAATGCTTTTCTATTAAATTCTGTGGACATTCTGTTGAATCAATTGACTATAAGTGTGTGGATTGATTTTTCGACTAAATTATATCCCATCAATATATATGCCTACCTTTATGTCAGTACTACATTATCTTAATACAGCTTTTTAGTAAGTTTTCCTATTATTAAGATTTTCCAGGGACTGAGCACAATTCTTAGTAACAATAATTATTTTGAATTTCTTTTGGCACCAGCCTATGCTCTGAGGGAGGTGAGGGTGGGGTGTGGAGCAGGAATCATCTGGAAACATGCTTCTGGCAAGCCTCTGGGACCCCACCGAAGAATGCTCTGGTGGGTGCGGGAGCCACATAAGGAGTTTGCTTCCGAGGGCATTCCAGAAACCCACATGGAAACATGCTTTTGGGGTTGGGGTGGTATGGTGGGGTGGTATTTCCAGTGGGTTCCTGGGCCCCCAGAGCACCATTATGGTTTGGTCCGGACCTCAAATAGCATCATTCTGGTGGGGCCCCGGGCCCCCAGAGTACATTCCAGCGATGCTTCCAGTGCTTCATAAATTTGTTGAACCATTTTGATTATATTCAGTCAATTCCTGGCACCTTGTTTTTGGCTAATGTCAGTGCAGCTTGGAATTCTCCTTCAGTACTTTTGGTACTTGTTTATATGCTACCTCTTGAAATGGTAGATTGTTAACTAATTCTTCTTGGTGGAGTAATTTGTATTCTTTCATCTTTGTTTGATGCTTCTTGTATTGTTCAATGTTTTTCTTTTTATTATTTATTTTAAAATTTGTTTTATTAGGAGCTCATACACCTCTTATCACAATCCATACATACATCAATTTTGTGAAACATACTTGTACATTCATTGACCTCATCATTCTCAAAATTTTACTCTCCATTTAAGCCCCTGGCATCCGGTCCTCATTTTTCCCCCTCCCTCCCTATTCAATGTTTTTTCCATAGAATCTTCATTATAACAACCAAGGCTTGAATTTTTTTCTTCGGTTATTTCAGTTTAAAATATAGTAAAAAATTCTTCCATTTTGATTTTCTAACTCTAGAAAACCACATTTTATTATAATACTTTACTTTTCAAGCTGCTCTTTGTAAGCTTCTATTCAGCTGTTTGACTTCATTTCTTATGAAGTAAGTGGCTTAGCTACTCCATAATTTAAAACAAGTTACAGAGTCTCTTCTTACACCCACTTTGCTCTTTTCTTTCTTTCCTCACTTTTTAATAACCTTTACTTTCTTCATGAGTGATGTTCTTTATGTCACCCACAGCACATCAGCTCTCCTGTCATTAGTGTTCAAGGAGTCAAATCTGTATCTGAGATGATCTTGAAACTAAGGTGAGAAAGACCCAAGATTGTACTTTACTCCCATGGCATTGCTTTATTTTTTCTTCAGCTTGAATCTGAATTTACATATGAGAAATTGATTGTTCATTCCACAGTTGTCCCCCAGACTGGTTTTAGCTGTTGATATTGAGCTTCTCCATCTTCTCTTCCCAGAGATATACTCAATTTGAGTCCTATGTACGCCATCTGTATAGTAGCATTTTGTGTTTGGGCAAAAAAGGTATTTGCTATGAACAAGTTGTTAGCCTTATAAAATTCTGTCATGTGATCTCCATCATTATTTCTATCACCAAGACCATATTTTCCAATTAATTGTTCCTTCCTCTTTGTTTCCAACTTTTGCATTTCAGTTGTCAATAATTATCCATTCATTTTGATCTTGTGTTTGATTAATTTCTACCTGAAGGTACTGATAAAATTCCTGTATCTTCATCCTTAGTTTTAGTGGTTGGTGCATGTGGTAGTTATATAATCTGGTGTCAGTTTGAGGATTAAGGGTTGAGGGGTGGAGTCTAGCCCGTCAGTCAGGATATAGCCAATGAAGCCTCTGTGTGAGAGTGGCCTTCTCCTGAGGATTCTGGGAATTCTGGTACTCCTTCTTGGAGGTAGAAGGCACTCTCTCTGTCTGCTAACTCCCGGTGAAACATCCCTGAGAAGCCACATGGACCTACCCTAATGCAGCCAGAACCCTGGACTTAGAGAAACCATGTAGAGACACCTGCCAACGCTAAGATGCTTATAATGCCACTGGATCCACAAGATCTTCTACTCTCTAGCCTGTGATCTTCCTGCATTCGACATCATTGCATGTGTTTCATGAGTCTGAAGAGGTCTTTATAGATTGGTATTGGACATATGGGCTAATATCAGACTTACGCACTTAGTCTGGGATGTTTTCTCAATATTCAACTGCTCTTGTATATAAAGATCTTTTTTCTTTTAAAATCATTTTATTAGGAGCTTATACAGCTCTTATTACAATCCATACATACATCCATTGTGTCAAGCACTTTTGTACATTTGTTGCCATCATCATTCTCAAAACATTTTCTTTCTACTTGAACTCTTGATATCAGCTCCTCATTTTCCCCGTTCCTCCCCCACCCTCCATGAACCTAGATAATTTACAAATTATTATATTTTCATGACTTACACTGTCCAATGTTTTCCTTCACCCACTTTTCTGTTGTCTGTCTCCCTGAGAGGGGGTTATTGTGATCGGTTACCCCTTTCTCACCTACCTTCCCCTTATCTTCCAGGTATGGCTACTCTCAATATTGGTCCCAAACATTTTATCTGTCCTGGATTCCCTGTGTCTCCAGCTCTTATGTGTACCCATGTACATACTCTGGTCCAGCCGGATTTGTAAGGTAGAATTGGAATCACAGTAGCGGGGAGTAGGAAGCATTAAAGAACTCGAAGAAAGTTGTATGTTTTGTCTGTGCTATACTGCAACCTGACTGGCTCATTTCCTCCCTGCGACCTTTCTGTAAGGGATGTCCAGTTGCCTACAGATGGGTCTTGGTCTCCACTATGCACACCCATTCATTCACAATGATATGATTTTTTGTTCTTTGATGCCTAATACCTGATCCTATCCTATCGGCACCTCATGATCACACAGGCTGGTGTGCTTCTTCCATGTGGGCTGTGTTGCTTCTCAGCTAGACAGCTACTTGTTTCTTCACGTCTTTAAGATCCTAGATGCTGTATCTTTTGATAGCCATGCACCATCATCTTTCTCCACCACATTTGCTTATGCACCCAGTTTGTCTTCAGCAATTGTGTCAGGAAGGTGAGCATCATGGAATGCCAGTTTAATAGAACAAAGTGTTCTTGCTTTGTGGGAGTAGTTGAGTAGAGGTCCAATATCCATCTGCTACCTTAATATTAAATCTATAAATATATGCACATAGATATATATCCCCATCATCATATATAAAAATATTTACATATGTGCATGCCTATATATAGACTTCTATAAGTGCTCTTTGCCTCCTAGTTCTTTCCTCTATTTCCTTTTCCATTCCTCTTGTCCCACTATCGTTCTCAGCTTTCATTTGGGTTTCAGTAATTCCTCTTAGTTACATTGCCCTTGATTAAGGGCCTCCTGAACCAGGTCTCTTATACTCTCCTCACCATTGATTTTGGATCATTTGTTGTTTCCTTGCCCCTAGGTTTGTTAACACCTACTTTCTTTCCCCCCATCTGCCCTTCTCCCATGCCCCCCTCAGAGCCATTGGTCCCATTGTTTTCTCCTCCAGATTGTTTATCCTGCCTATCTTATCTAGATAGACCTGTAGAGAGAATAGTATACACAAAAAACAAGACAGAGCCAAACTAATCAACAAAAGAAAACAAAACAAAAGCCATCGACAATAACAAGAAAAGCATGTAAATCGTTCAAGGTTGGTTTGTTGACCTTTCGGAATATTTTCCAGGGGAGTGAGATGGTATCAGGCCCTGGGCCCAAAGTCTAATTTTGGTATTCCCTGGGGACTTCTTTGCTCTGTTCCCCTTGCTGTTCTGTTGCATACTCGTAGTGTTTCACCTTAGTGTGGTGCTGTTAAGTCGGGCTCAATTCCTGCACTGTTCTCCAGTGTTCTCCCTGTAGCCCCATGGGTCAGCAAGGGACGTCATGTCTCATAGTGGGGCCTGCCCTATGGTCCTCTCTGTGCATTGGATGCTTTGAGCAGGAATATCGTCCTCAGGGCTTGGTGGACAGGATTTCTCTATTTTCATAGCTTCTGGTCTACAATTGATATCTGTGAAGTAAAAAGGTATAACAGGCAAAACTATTGTCCCATGCAGAGGAAGCAGCCTGTCTTACATGGTGGAGAAATGACTCCACCTGGAATTTCAATTACTAATATTTAATAAACCTCAGGAAATATGAAGAGAATTTTTCAAATTCATTGAGGGCACCTGGAGGTTCTGAGTGGTGAAAACAGTTAAGCACTGGAATACTGGTTGAAAGTTAGAAAACAGTTCTGTTGACCTGCTTCTGAAATACCAGACTCAGTGTTGGGATCTCAGTGGCTTACTACAACGTAGAACACTTAGGGTTTCAGGTTGAAGTCAGTCGTGTCTGGTTTAGGATGAGTAACATGTCAGAGCAGAATGATGTTCACATCTGATCCTCTTTCTTCTCACACACAAGTGTCCCTGCTGGAGCCAAATATGACCTGGTATCCCTTATTTTCCTAGTCTGTTTTCTTCTTTCTAGTATCTCATTTACAGTTGCTAACATGTTCTGAATGTAAACACATTCATATTATTGAGATGTCTATACATGCACAGAAAAATGTGTGCTATTCTGAGTTGTTCCAGTTCAAACAGCAAGATATATTGTTTGTTTCCGTTTGCACTATTGTTGTTACTGTTAGGTGCCATCGAGTGTCCTATGTGCATCAGAACAAAGCACTGCCTGGTCCTGGTCCATCTTCACAATCTAGGCTTGAGTTTGTTGTGGCAGCTACTGTGTCCATCTCCAGGGACTGGTCCCTCTTGATAGTATGTCCAAAGTATAGTAGATGATGTCCTGCAAAGCTCACTTCTACAGAGAATACTGGTTCCAACACAGGTATAATTATTTTTTCTAGGAATATACTATGTATTACATATTCATCAGCAACATCATAATTGAAAGGTACCAAATATTTTAAGTTATATTAATTTATGGTCAAGCTTTTTCATGTGTATACCATTTAAAATACTATGGCTTGTGTCACGTGCACTTAATTCCTCAACGTCACACCTTTGTCATTCACAGTGTAAAAATATATTTTACAGTAGATTCACCAAATGCAATGTGCTAATTAAATTCATTGTGGGTTATTGTAAAATTAAATCTTGAAGAACTTCACAGATTACTCTTTTAGTGGCTACATGTGTATATAATATATATAAGTCACTTGAAATTCTCTTGTGAGAGGTGATTCTTTACCCCATTTTTATTATTCATTCAATCATTTACTGATATAATAAGGCTTCAGGGATATTGATTTTACCCTTTGTATTATAATCCAAAGCTATGTTGTGTTTTGTTATTGTTTGAAGCTTTCCAGCATTTTGTTGTAATGAGAACATTTTAATTTCATTTATTATACATTTGCAATTTTATATTTTTAATTATACTGTAGATGTGTGATGATTTCATATTTTGAGCTTTGTAGTCATGGGAAAGGAATTTGTAAAGTGGAGAGCACGGTGCTGTATGCACTATGTTGCCTTTAGGTTTGCAGCCTCTGTTCACCTTAGAGTTATGTATGCTAGCATGTTGTCCCTGCCAACTTCAGAGAGTTGTGTCAGACATTTTTAATAACATCACTTTTTATAATTTGATATCTCTCTTGAGATCCCTAAGCTTTTATTTTTTACTTTTCCATAGCTAAGGTTGACTCTTTATGCTGTGAAGTTTTAAGTGCTTTTATAAATCAAAATACCATATTTACGCCATGACAATACCAAGTAGAAGGATTTTGGTACTGTAAAAAAGTGCCTATGCCTCCCCTATTGAACACCGTATTTCCAAATTCCTGGCAGTCACTGATTGGTTTGTCATATCTCTATAGTTCTCTTTTCAAAAGTTTTAAATCAAAATCATATAATGAATAACTTTTTAAAAAATGACTAATTCAAATTAAGATTCATCTATTTCCATGGTTTGATAGCTCTTAAAAATAACAATAATATTTATTGCATGGATATAACACTGATTGCTTTTTTATTCATATGTTGAAGACCATGCTGACTATTTCAAACTTAGTTAATTGTGTACAAATCTATAAATCATTAGCCCACAGCTTTTGGTGACATATGTTTTCAACTCAACAAGGCAAACACCTTGGAAACATGTTTCAGGATAAAATGGTAAGGCACTGTTAGGCTTTCTAAGAAACTATCCAATACTTTCTCAAAGTAACTGACCCATTTTATATCAAAACAATCCAATCACGAGAAATTCTTGTCCATTGCTTACTTAGGAGCAAATGACTTTGTGTGGTCTTGGGATGGGAAACATTTAGTTTATTTGGCCAGTAGTATCATCCCCTTGTTTCAATATGAACTTTCAAAATTAAAATTATTTAAATAACTTTTCCATGTAATTATGTATAGTTAAATGACTCTATTGACATATTTGATCAGATATTCTGAACATTTTATCTTTACTAAAAATTCTTATTTACTTAAGAATGATTTGCCTTAAAAAGAAGAGAATGGTTTGCCTTTTTAAATCTAAAATTAATTCATCACAGCTTATTTGCAAAACTTTACCAAGTATGTTACATGTTTTATATTTTCTTGTTAGGGAATTTTTTTCTACAGAGTTTTAACTTTGATCATATGCTATTAGTCAGTATTTTATTTTATGTAGATACTCGTGTGGTGTTTATCTAAAAACTCATTACTAAGTGTAACCTCTTTCATATATTCTCATTTTATAGTGTTATTTACATTTTGATCAATAATGGTTTATTAGTATTGTTACTATTCATTCTTCTTATGTATGATGTGGGGTTGTATGTGAAAGGGTCATATTGTTTTTGGACTGCAAGGTGTCTAGGAGAACCTGTCATTGTAGCCAAAAACTGAGACCAGGTTGATTTGAGACATTCTAAGTTTATTCCTGCAAAGGCTTACAGAGTGAAACAAGCAGTGGACTGCTTCAAGAATCCAGTGAGAATCCAACAGATGATATGTCCCAAACTTCCTGTCTGGTTGGAGTGGGGGGTAGTTAAGTTTTACAGTGATCAGAGAACCTTCAAGCAATGGGGAAAAACGTTGATGTCAATGATACCTTTTCACCAAGCACATCGCATTATTTTATTTCAAATTTTAAATCAGCCTATGAATTCTTAGGTGTCCCTGGGCTGTGCAGATAGTTAACAGACTTGGCTTTGATCTGAAAATTTGGCAGTTCGAGTCTACTTACAGGTGCCTCCCCAGAAAAGTCTGTCAATATTTTTTCTGAAAAATCAGTAACATCAACTGAGACAGGAACCAGTTGGTTTTTGTGAATCCTTCAGCTCAAGCCTCACAGGGTAGGGTGGTGCCTAAACTATCAGGTTGGATCATAAGCCATTTTGTATAAGAGTGAGAGACTGAGCAGAGTCAAATCCTCTTTGGTCCTTTCCCATCTGTCAGGGCTGAATCATGCATCCGGTTCTTTGATCTTCTGTGGCATCATCTGCCAATCCCAGGAGTCCTGAGTGGACTGTTTGTGGATTCATTTGGCTGACTTCAGACCTCTGCATGGCCAGTCTGTGCCACTGTTCTCAGCCCATCTCTGTCTTTGCTTTGTTGTCTTGCTTCCTGTTCATAAGCTTCCATGGGTCAGGAGAAGCCTGACTTGTACTCGACTGGATGGAGCTCTTTCTACAGCTGTGTAAAGCATTTCTTGGTAGAACTGTCTTTCTGTGTACAAAACATCCAAGGACCACTGGCTTTGCTTCTCTAGGGAACCCAACCGAACAAATTCTTCCTAGATAGGTTCCTGCTGGTGACAGAGTTTGAATGGTGGCTCGTCTCTAAATTGTGGCTGCTCACTCTGTCAACCCTGCACCACGGCCTATGACTTGAGAGACACCCCCCACTTCCCCAACAAAGGTAACTTGTAGCTTCTGAGGTGGATGATCATGTAATTTTACACAAGCAGGGCCCATCACAATTCCCTCAGGAATTTAAATAGGACATTGAAGGGATGAGTCAGCCAGACAGCTGGAAGAGGGAGAGAGGCTGCAAGGTGCAGAGATTCAGGGACAGGAGGCAGGATGGGAAGTGGGGTGGGATGGCAGTCATTGGTTCAATACAAACAGGGAAGAGCTGAAATGCCAAGATGTGGAAGGTCTTGCTTCACGGGGCAGTGAGCCGCCAGAGCCACATGGGTAGCTGACAGCTCTTGGACCAGTTTCGAACAGTACAGGTCTATACCAACCCTGTGCTACTTATCTTGCCATTCAAGACTTGCCAGATTGACCCTATGGATTCTTGTCTTGCTGCTCACTTGTCTCTGCTCCAGTGTTATTTTATTTTGAAAACTGATTTAACGTCTCTGGCTAATGGCTCACCAGGGCTGAGCATCAACTTTCTAGGGACACACTGACAGCCAGAGTGCCTCAGGAGTAGCAGGTAGAGAGTTCAGCAACTTCTGCTTGCAGCCAACCTTCTTTTTCATCCTTGCTGCCCCCTTGTGGCAGCCGTTGGTACTCTTCCATATTTCCACTTTGCTACTCTTGAGTTTCAAAAGAGCACACGGGTGGCATAGTGGTTTTTCTAACCACCAGGTAAGTAGTCTTTAAATTCCAGATGTTCCATGGGCGAAAGGTGAGGCGGCTTTACCTTGTCCATTAGGGTTGCTATGAGTGAGCAGTGAGTTTGTGTTTTAGTTTCTCCTTAGTAATACATATCACGTCTACTACTATATGTCTTGAATTTTGCTTGTGGACAGAAAGGATCTAACCTATTTGCTGTTCTCTTTGCTTTCTGGATTGCTATTGAGACCTTCTGTGATATTGAGGAAATTTTGTCCCATGAATTTCCTTTCTATTTTATCTGTACTCTTGTTTTTTTCTTCTGTTCCGGTATTCCAATGAGATGTGTATTTCTCTTCATGGTGTTCCACATTATCCCCAGGATTTCTTCAGTGCTTTTGATTTTCTGTTTTCTTCATTCTCTTGTTTGCTGAAATCTGCATGATTGTTCAGCTCATTGATTTGATTTTCTTCCATTCTATTGCTCAGTTCTTATAACACATTTTACCCTTTTATCTGTTTTTGAACTTTTTAACCACCTGGATTTCTTTTGGTTATGAGGTTCTTACTAGTTCTTTTTTTTCAGTTTGTTTTCAAGATTGATTCCCAGACCTCTTGTGTGGTCTTACACATAATTCTCTTCCTGGTAGTTCAATGACTTTACTCGCTGTGTGTTCCTTTATGTTTGGGTAATCGTACAGTGTTTACCTTTGTTGACCTGTACTTTTTGTGGATATGTTGCTGTCTTTTGTTTGTGTGGCATATTGTTCCACCTGTAGTTGGTGTGTTACTTTGAGGGTTGTGTAGAGGGCAAGGGGTTGGCTCTTTGGGTTAGAGTAGGAAGGTCAGGTAGTGGCCTGAAATTGTGTTGTGTGGAAATGAAGAAAGATTGATAGAGATGGATTGCTACGACAAATAGGAGATGTTAGCACAAGAGTTCTGTTTAAGTGATGGTATTAATCATAAGTGGTCTTCTGGCTAAGTAGTATGATTTTTGATAAATTGGAAAAGGACATGTCAAGAGGTGTGCTAGTATATGTTACAATATATGAAGTGTGTGTTACTGACAAAAGGGGAGTGGGTCTCGAGGCAGTAGTGGGGGTGGCATATGTAGAGTATATCTAGTAATTACCAGAGAAACTTATCAACTCTCCATAAAATACAGAGGGGAGGGCATTGGGTCAATGTCATTGTATATATAAAAAAAGGGTCCCTTTTTTGGTGACACTGTGATAAATGTCACATGATAATTAGTGGAAATCTATTGGGTTTCTGTGCCACACCAGACTATCCATCATCAATGAAGGGGTCCCAGATTGGATATAGGCAGAGGAAGACAGGTCCGAGGTATTGGGTGGATGTTTCTATTTAAGGGGAGGTCATCAGTAGGTAATAACCAGAACTGGTTAGTTGTCAAGTTGAAGGAGAGGGAGCCTCTGAAATTTGCTGATATGGTGAGTTATGTGTACCCTGGGTGGGTTGGGGGGTTATGATATGTTTTTATTTTTTTTATTTTTAAAAAAATTTCTTCGTGTGGGTGTGGGTGTCATGATATGTTTTTAAAAGGAAAAAAAAGGCGAAAATAGTCTGTTATATTCTGACTGTGACTGGCTGAGTTCACTAGAAGGTTCTTTCTGGCAAGACATCTTTTCCCCTGGGATGCAATTATTAGAGAACAGTTTTGAGTGCAGAATTTTTCATTGAAAATATGAATTTAGGCAGGCGGGAGGCGGGGAGGGTGGGGGAGGGGATGAGGTTAGAAAAAAAAGAAAATATGAATTTATACCTACCATATATACTCAAATATAAGCCGACCCAAGTATAAGCCGAGGTACCTACTTATTACCTGGGAAATCAGAAAAACTGATTGACTCGAGTATAAACCTAGTAGAAAATGCAGAAGTTATTGCTGAGTTTCACTAATCAAAACAAATGAAAATAAAATTACTAAAAATTGAGACATCAGTGGGGTAATGTATTGAAATATTTCTTTTTAATGGAAACATAAATAAAAGGACAAGTCATTTAACATTAGTAAACCAGCACAGTAAGTGGAAAATAGGTTCAACAAAAAACAATACCTTAAGAGTACTATTCCCTGAGCTCAATCAGCAACCAAACTAAAATGTAAAGAGTTAAAATCCTTCAAAACTGGATTCCTCATCATAATCTGTATCCCAGTGCAGAGCTTCAGCTGGTGTGAGGTCATCATAGACGCTGTCCTTACTGCAATCGCCATCATCACCATCACTGCTATCATTTTCATATAAAGCGCAGTCTTCACTGCCATCCATAGCATTATTAATACTACATTTCTGGAAGGCACAGCGCACCATGTCTTCTCGAATGTCTTCCCATGCATCTTGAACCCACTTTGTTATTAACTCTATGTTAGGCTTTGCGATAGTTTATTGTGCCAGCCTGGCCAATAAACACAAGTAAGATTAACTGAAGTGCAGAGGGATAAATGGCTCGCCTTGCTTGTTCTGTGCCTCAGTTTAAAGGGGTACACTACATGTGGGATGCCTAGCCTGTGGACTCTGTCACTGTAAGTTGAGGTCCCTTTAAGCCCACACCATTGGAATGTACATCTCTGGAGCTGGGGACTGACAGTTGATGACAGTTGGGGACCTGCCTTGCTGTTTGCTGCCTGGATATATATAGCCCAGCTCTCTCTGTAGAAGGGGACTGGCAACTGGCGGCTCTCAAGCCTTAAAGGACTGCTAGTGTCTCACTGCTTTATAATTTAACTTTTAATTACTTGTATTATCTATCTGTATATAATTTAACGGTTCATTTCTTGTATTATATATCTATCTATAAATATTTATATATATATAATTGTAGGGATCTGCGTGTCCCCCTACCCTGGATTTAAGACCTTTATGAATTTACTCTCAGTTTCCTGCCGTACAAACTGTGCCTGGTAGTTTTACTGCCTTTGTTTCACATGCCAGATGGTGGCTGTCTTGACCCTTACTAGGATTGGTGCTCTTTCACTAGCAGCTGCTATGTTCATTGGTCAATACATGACTGTTGGCATTTCTCCCCAGGTGTCTGGTATGCTTCATTAGCATACTTAACTGTTCGATCACAGTTGCCCGCCATTTCTTCCTTATTTGGGAGATGCACGACTATTGGCTACCTCAGCTGTACCCTATTTCCATGTGACGTAATGGTGCCCGCCCTTCGCTGCTATTTAAGCCTCTGCTCTCAGCTCAATAAACGAGGCTTGATCAGATTCCTGTCTTGCCTCCATTTCTCGCGTCTCTTGCCCATCTTCATTCACAGTCCCTCTTTCAGGTGTCCACGTTGTTGATGACCCGTGGGATGGGACATATAATTACTAGCAATCTGGTTTGTCTCTAGAGAACCCTGTCCAACACAGGCTTCATGAGATATCCTCCTTTTGTTAGTAGGACTTGACCAGATGACATCCCTTAATGCAAATGGTCTTTAAAAGGCCTATTCAAAGATATATCCAGAGGCTGCGGTACAGATGTAACCCCACCTGGAATAACAGCTAAAGTAACTTTACTAGATTTTGCCATTTTTTTTAATGTCATCCAATAAGTGGGCTCTGAATATATCCCAAATAAGTAACGATGGCTTTTTATTTAAGGCTGCTCTTGGTTGTTGATTCCAAATTTCTTTCAGCCATTTTTTTGTTCTGTCTTTATCCATCCAGCCTTTAACATGTATATATACAGTAATTCTTGGTGGGAAATTGATCTTTTTAGGAAAGGTCTTTCTTTTAAAAATAATGACAGGATGCAGCTTAGTTCCATTAGCCAAACATGATAGAACAACTGTAAAGTCTTTTGTTTTTTAATTTCCTGTGGTTTTGAGAAAAATGTTTTTTTTCTCCTATACTTGCCACAGTTCTGTTGCTTGGAAGATCAAAAGTCATGGCAGTTTCATCCATATTCCCAATATCTGCCAGGTCATAATTATAAATCCTGCTTTGTTTTATAATAAATGACTGGAATGACATACGGTCATTTTTTCTTCAAGGTCATGACAGTTTCTGGGAAATCTTTGTTCTTTGTCTCAAACAGAGTAGGCCAAAACCTATTCATGAAGCGAGTACACCATCCTACTGACGCAGCAAATTTTTCAATGCCTGGTGCTTTATATTTGTCATCCTTAGCCATTTGTAGAACACGTATGCGGATTCCCGTGGGTGTTATGCAGTAACAACATTTTGATGACACTCCATAACCCATTTATGCAATTCACTCTCTATAGCCCCATAAAAAGACGTTAAACCATGGCGAGCTTTTTTTGCTTTTGGAATCTGTTCCAAGTCAGCCTTCATTTTCCGCCACTCCCTCATTTGCTTTGGTCAACACAGCATTTCCTACTTGCAATACTGTTATTGCTCTTGACAGAACCTTCATTTTGAAACCAGCCTCATATGACCGGCATTTTTGTTTGGTTCAAGATTATCCATTTCTAATAGGATAAAAAAACAAGACTTTGAGAAAAAACTTTAATGGTAATGCCACCCCTACCCCCACCCCGGACGTGTTAGCCGGGAGGAGGAGGGAGTCCATGTGGGCGGGGGATGCAGGATGTGAATTAATATAGAGACCAGAGGGAGAGACGGAGCACAGCCACAGACACATCCTTATCAGTTCAGCTGCTGACATAAGTGAATCACTATGGGTGCTTCTGTGAATTGGAGCCATCCACTTCATAGGACGGCTCTGATTGGTTAGATGTGAGTAAACAAATATTCAAAGCCTTGCAGTGTCAGCGGGGCTTTGAATGAACAGTGGAGAAACAGCAATCACCCGCGAGATAATGGGCACTCATCGCGTTACCTCAGGGGGGTGGGGCAGCGAGATGTTACACCTAATGGGTACCACTGACCCGTGTATAAGCTGAACCCCAGTTTTTTAGCACATTTTTTGTGCTGAAAAACTCGGCTTATACACAAGAATATGCAGTATGTCTTTTATCTCAGACACATGAACTTCTTAACCTGATAATTTTTGAGCTATTAAAAATGAACAGATGTCAATAAATTACATTTATATCCCCAAAAATACCCACTGTTCACCAGAACATAGTAGCGTGCCTAAATAAAAAATACAGAAATGTTGGGAATCTCCCTGAAACAAAAAGATAAGTGATTTTCCTTCAGAGGACAGGGCCTCAATATTTTGAATGGCTAGGTTGAGTAGACTCCAGCAGAAGAAATGGCAGCCTCCTCATTACAAAGCTAACTCATCTCATCAAGAAGTGGAAGTGAAGAAACAAAAATTTGGTCTGAAATTAGACCTAATAAATTGAAAACAAAATAAAGTCAGAATCATGAAGGGGGAGTCAAGATTCCTGAGTATGCACTGTTGGATCAGAAAATGTTAATCCCAATTGTCAACTATTGACCAATGTCACTATTGTGTGATCACATATAGAGTTACACTGGTGCAAAGAAGGTAATACTTCAGATATGGTAGTAAAGTGATATGCACATGGCTGATTATTATGTGACCCACTGGCTCAGAATCACATGTCTGAGTCTATTTCTATACCAGCAATGATGTACTGAACATGACATCAGGAACTTTGGTTTCAAAGAGTAGCAGCCACATCTTTTTTTTCCTATTCTTTTTTTTTTTTTACTCATTTTGTTAGGGGCTCATACTACTCTTATCACAATCCATAGATGCATCATATCTTCCACTGTCCAAAGCCTCCCTTCACCCACTTTTCTGTTGTCCATCCCCTAGGGAGGAGGATATATGTAGATCCTTGCAATTGGTTCCCCCTTTCCACCCCACTCTCCCTGCACCCTCTTGGTATCGCCACTCTCACCACTGATCCCAAAGGGATCATTTACCCTGGATTTCCTGTGTTTCCTGTTCCTATCTGTACCAGTGTACATCCTCCGGTCCAGCCAGATTTGTAAGGTAGAATTGGGATCATGATAGTTTGGGTTTGGGGGGAGCATTTACGAACTAGAGGAAATTTGTATGTTTTATCGCTGTTACATTGCACCCTGATTGGCTCGTCTCGTCCCAGTGACCCCTCCGTAAGGGCAGGTCCAATGACCTATAGCTGGGCCCTGGGTCTCCACCCCACACTCCACCTCACTCACAATGATGATTTATGTTCTGATGATGCCTGATACCAGATCCCTTCAACACCTCGTGGTCACACAGGCTGGTGTGCTTCTTCCAAGTGGGATTTGGTGCTTCTGAATTAGATGGCCGCTTGTCTACTCCCAAGCCTTTAAGACCCCAGATGCTATATCTTTTGATAGCTGGGTGTCATCAGCCTCCCTTGCTACAGCCACATCTTTTATAAGGATCATGAAAAGTAATATTTTCTTTCAGGAAAAACCAAACTCGAATGTGTCCTGGTTTCAGAACAGGCTGGCAGTGGTGTTATTGATGACTTAAAGCAAGTTGCACTTTTTCTAGTTAAGACTGCCATGGACAATTTCATCACCTCAATATATATTGGTTTCTTATGGAGTGATTCACCTCCAGAATTCCCTTGCCTGGTACCCTTAACAAATATAAGTATTTTGAGTTCCTCCAGAAAGTAGCCTCTACAATTCAAGTAGAAACTATCTTGAAACAATACTAATGGGATCACAGAATGGCACAATTCCTTAAAAATAAGTTGATACATTTTTATTATATATACAAAATACCACATGATAACTAAATGCCCTTAAACATTTATTCATTTGAAAGAATATATCATCAATAAAAAAGTGATACAGGATTGTTAATATAATCTTAAAAATTTAAGAAAACAGTATATAAAACATTTCCATATTCCTATATATTAATGAGGTTGTAAAATATTATTGTATATAATTAAAATAATGATCCATAAAATTTGTGCTGCATATATAGAAGTCAGCAGATCAGAAAATTGAGTGGAAATTAACATATTACAGTACTAAAGAGTGATATAGCATTGTCATAATTCCTAATGCTTTTCTGCAATATGTGTTTTTCACAAGTACAGTGAAGTTTTCAGATTCACAGTCTGTTGCTACATTCCTTACATTCGTAAGTCTTCCCTCCACTTTGAATTATTATATGTTTAATGAGGTGTGAGTAGTGAATTAATTAGTTCCTACGTTCGTTACTAAAATAATGTTTCCACTATGAATTCTCATATGTTGATTGAGTTTTGAAGAATGATAAAGGCTTTTCCACATTCCTTACATTCATAAGGCCTGTTTCCACTGTGGATTCGCATATATGCTTTGAGGTGCATAGATGTATTAAAAGCTCTCTCGCATTCCTTACATTCCTAAGGCCTGGCTCCACTGTGAATTCTCATATGTTGAGTGAAGCTAGAAGATCCAGTAAAAGTTTTCTCACATTCTTTATATTTATAAGGCCTTTCTCCAGTGTGACTTCTCATATATCTAGTATGATCTTAGACTCTAAGAAGAGCTTTGCCACATTCCTCAGTCAAATGACTTCCTTCTGTGAATTCTCAAATGTTGAATGAGACATGTATCTTGAGTAAAAGCCTTCCCACAGTGCTCACATTCATTAGACTTAGCTCCGTTGGTCATTCTAATATCATCCATGAGTGTTGACGGATCTCCATGGATTTTTCTAGATTCTGTATTGTCACCTTTGTTTTCTTTTAGAAATTCTATTGTAGTGTACATATTGTTTTTTCCACATTTGTTAAAATGGTCAGCATTGAATTGAGTGTAAAATTGCTTGTTGTGCTGTAGTGAAGGTAAATGCTTGAATGATTTTTCATATAAAAGACATTCCAAAAAAAAAAAAAGACATTCCATGGGATATAAGTGTCCTAATCTTTTTAATGCAGTAAGAATTGCAATTTGACTGGAGAGCTCAGGAATAGTATTTACTTCATATCTTCCAGAGGACATCAAGAGCAAATACTTTCTACTAAAAACAATCAGATAAAAATAAGGTTTTTACCATTTTATCATTCCCAAAGATAGTAAACATACACAGATTACTTCAATTATCTAACAAATCATAAATTTAAATATGTGATAGAAACATAACTGTCAGTGAGTTAATAAAATATGGAAGAATTATATAAGTGGGTATATGAGAAATATATTTATAATATTTAATAGCTAATTCACAGCGATTAAAACTATATAGTGGTAGACGTGTTTGTCTATATTATTAAAGGTAGATACACACATATATATCTCTGTGCAACAAAATATTTTAAATCTATTCAAGTAAATATTGACACTTTAAATTGGGTCACATTTCTTCAGTCATAATTGGGGTAATTGAATTAATATATGTATAGGTTATACATCTGTATATGTAACAATATTTGTAATATACTTATATTTTATATTCAAATAGATATATGGATAGAGATATAAGCTTTGATTTAGTCATTGTACTCATTGTGACTCTATAAGCTAGAATAGAAATATATATATATATTTTTAATTTTAACAATTTATTAGGGGCTCATACAATTCTTATCACAGTTCATACATATACATACATCAATTGTATAAAGCGCATCTGTACAGTCTTTGCCTTAATCATTTTTTTCTCCTCTTTTCTTTTTTTACATTTATTAGGGACTCATACAACTCTTATCACCATCCATACATATACATACATCAATAATAGAAATATTTTTATAAGAACCATCTTGTAGGCCGTGAAGACGATGTTACTGATTAGAGCAGCCAGTCCACAGAGAGGACAACATGGCTGGCCCCACTATGAGACATGTTGCTCCTCAGTGACTAAGGGCGCTACAAGGGACAGCACCGGAGACACAGTGTGCGAACTGCACCTGACCTGATCCCACCTCACTGAGCCAAAGCACTGGGGGAGTGCAGTGGAACAGCAAGGGAATGGAGCAGGAAGATCCCCAGGGAATGCTAAAAGTGGACTTTAGGGCCAGGGCGTGGTGCCCCAACAGACTGGACTGGAAAACACTCCTAAAGGCCAACAAACAATCCTTGAACTAACTACAAGCTTTTCTTTCTTGATGTGTTTTCTTTTGTTCTTTGTCAGTGGTTTGTTGTTGTGTTGTCTGGTTGTATACTGTTGCTTTGTCTTCCTCTGTCTTGTTTTCGTGCATGTTGTTATCTCCACAGGTCTGTCTAAATAAGACAGGCTGGATGAACTACCTGGAGGAAAAACAACGGGACCGACAGTTCCGGGGGAACTTAAGATAGGGGGAGGTAGGGGTAAGGAAGTGGTGTTAACAAACCCAGGGACAAGGGAACAACATGGGACCCAAATTGGTGGTGAGGGGGCAGTGGCAGGACTGGTAGGGAATGATCAAGGGTAAGGTTACATAAGGAAGAGGTATAACTGTAACCCAGATGGGGACGAAGCATGATAGTGGGGCAGGAGGAAAGTCAAGGGAAATAGAGGAAAGAGCTAGGAGGCAAAGGGCATTTATAGAGGTCTAGACAAAGACATGTACAGGCAAATATATATATGAGGATGGGGAAATTGATCTATGTGTCTATATTTATAGGTTTAGTATTAAGGTGGCGGAAGGACCTTGGGCCTCCAATCAAGCACTCCCTCAATGCATGAATACTTTCTTTTATTAAATTGGCACTCTATGATGCTCACCCTCCCGACACAACTGCTGAAGCCAAAATGGGTGAACAACTAATGTGGTGAAGAAAGTTGATGGTGCCCAGTTATCAAAAGATAGTGTCTGGGGCCTTAAAGGCTTGAAGAAAAGAAGCTTCCATCTAGCTTAGAAGCAACAAAGCCCACATGGAAGAAAACACCAGCCTGTGTGATCACATGGTCCCGAAGGGATCATTTATCAGGCATCAAAGAACAAAAAATCATATCATTGGGTGCACACCTCCATGATAATGATCGCTGAGGATAAACGGGTGCATAAGCAAATGTGGCAAAGAAAGCTGATGGTGCCCTGCTATCAAAAGAGAGATAGTGTCTGGGGTCTTAAAGGCTTGAAGGTGAACAAGCGGCCGTCTAGCTCAGAAGCAACAAAGCCCACATGGAAGAAGCACACCAGCCTGTGCGATCACGAGGTGCCAAAGGGATCAGGCATAAGGCATCATCAAAAGAATAAAAACAGTGAATGAAGAGGGAAGTGCAGAGTGGAGACCCAATGCCCATTTGTCGGCCACTGGAGATCCCCTTACAGAGGGGTCTAGGGGAGGAGATGAGTCAGTCGGTGCGATGTAGCACCGATGAAGAATACAGCTTTCCCCCAGATCCTGGATGCTTTCTTCCCCCCCTCCCCCCAACTACTATGATCTGAATTCTACCTTACAAGACTGGATAGAGCAGAGGTTGTACACTGGTGCGTATAGGAGCTGGAGGCACAGGAAATCCAGGGTGTATGATACCTTCAGAAGCAGGGGTGTGGGGCGATACTGGGAGAGTGGAGGGTGAGTGGGTTGGAAAGGGGGAACTGATTACAAGGATCCACCTGTGACCTCCCCCCTGGGGGACGGACAACAGAGAAGAGGGTGAAGGCAGATGCCAGATAGGGCAAGATATGACAAAATAATAATCTATAAATTATCAAGGGCCTATGATGGAGCGGGGAGCAGGGAGGGAGGGGAAAAATAGAGTACCTGATGCAAAGGGCTTAAGTGGAGAGCAAATGCTTTGAAAATGATTAGGGCAAAGAATGTACAGATGTGCTTTTTAAAATTGATGTATGTGTATGTATGGATTGTGATAAGAGTTGTATGAGCCCCTAATAAAAGGTTTTTAAAAAAAGAACTATATTGTATTTCTCATAATATGTGGCCGATGTATTAGAACCACTCAAATGGCACTCAAATGCTTAATATAATGTACCACAAGCTGTATGTTTCTGTGAATATATATATACACATACACACACAGACGTATATTTACATTTATAATATAAGATGGGCATGAAACGTTTTCTGGAAAAATTCTCATTTTTACATGGGCTTTGTTTTTTTATGTACCAACTATGTGTTAGAATTCACTTTGAGTGGATTATGACCCAGTTCAACACTTTAGGTCCATGTAAAAATTTATCTGATGTTTTCTGAGACGGTAACTTTTTATTTATTTTTTTAGCTATTGGTGTCTAAAAATGTATTTTTTACAATTCTATATAAATGCTTTATAATCAAATCTAAAGAGAACAGGAAGATATTTCATTTACTGGAAAAGAATAAAATTACCCTGATTCACTGAATAAAATTACTGTGTAGTTTCTAGACTGGTTGTTACATAGTTCATTGATTTTCTTAAATTTACATGTTACTAATATATGCACAAGGCTTTCAAAAAGAAACATCATGGAGTCAGCATGCCCATTCCTCCCTCCCCGCATGCTGCCTAGAAGCAGTCACTTTTATCCAGCTGTTTGAGGTTTTTCTGATTTCATCTCCAAAATTACAGACATTCTTCTGCCTCTATTTCTTGATTAGTCTAAGTCAAATTGTTTACTAATGCTTAGTATGAAAAATTAGGTTTGAGTTCATTTTTCAGCTAATCTTCCCTACTCATTCAAAAAGCAATGCTGTTGAGCACTTGAAATGGGCTAATATGCTGAGAAAGTAAAATTTAAGTTAATTTAAATTATATTAATCAATTTTAATGTTGGCATATTTATTGAACTACACAGTGTCATCCTTTTTCTTTTGAAATTGCCATTTAACATTGTTAGGGTACAGAGAAAGTTTAAGGCCTGCTCCCATATCATCTCAATGAAAATAGTGTTAACTCTCAGTGCCTTTAGTCTATTCCGACTAATAAAGACTGCCCCCGTGGGTTTCCAAGACTATAAAACTCTTCATTAGAAAGCTCTACCTTTCTTTTTTTCTTAATTTAAATCATTTTATTGGGTGCTCATACAACTCAACACAATCCATATATATGTACATTGTGTCAAGCACATTTGTATATTTGTTGTCATCATCATTCTCGAAACATTTGCTTTCCACTTGAGCCCTTGGTATCAGCTCATTTTCCCCCTCCTTCCGTGTTCTCTCCTCCCTCATGAACTCATGATAGTTTATAAATTATTATTTCATCATTTCTTACACTGCCCGTCTTCCTTCACCCACTAGTAGTTGATGATTTCTAACTGCTGACCTTGTAGCCACTATGCCACCAGGGCTCCTTTGTGTTAACTAGTATTCTCTATTTTATCTGTAGGTTCGACTATCCATTGCAACGGGTACCCAGAATTCAAAGACAAAAATCCCAATGAAGGGGTTTACTGAGGAAGGTAAGAGGTTGTAATGCAAATGAGAACATACTGAAGTACTTTCAAGGCTGCTAATAGATGCCAAAAGGACATACCACTCTGCTGTAAGCCTCAATTCAAAGGCGTTAAGCTCAAGATCTGTGGATCAGCACACCCAGATACCTGAATTACGTGCCCCCCAAGTACCCCATTGCAGTGTGAGTCCAAGGCACTTGGTTTTAATTGCTCTGGGGGCTACTAAATCATTGTTTCATGCTCTGTCTCTTGGCTCTGCTGCTGCTCTGATGCGGTAGCTGTCTTATGAATCTGGGCAGTTCACTGTCAGAGATCTTGGGCCCAGAGAATGTTCTCCACTTTTGGTTTTTGCTGGAATTGAGATTTCCCTCCTGCTTCTCGGATAGCTCATTTTAGATGCAGCGGAATGGCATTCCAGGAAGTCATGTGGACAATCACTCACTTGTGAATCCTATCACTTCCTTGGATCCACGAGATTCTGTAACCATCACCCTGAGATCTTCCTGTATCTCACTTCACCTTTCTACATCGGTCTTTGACAGTATGAGTCTGAAGAGGGCTCTGATTAGTATTGAACCAGGGCAGCTCTAGCCTGTCCTACAGGGTCACTATGGGCTGGCATCGACTTGATGGCAGTGAGTGAGAGTTCCTGTTAGATGTCATGGAGTTGGTTCCGATCAGGTCAGCGAGGTCGCGCTTTTTATCTTTCAGGATTCCTATCACTATCGTCCACAGGATCCTTCTGCACCATGGAAAAGCATGCTTAAGAACCGGGGTACGCACTCCGGGCTCTACACGGCAGAATGACACACCAAAGCTCCAGGACCGTCGTGTGGCTCGCGGCGGCGGCTCGGGCTCCTTCCCTCCCCCACCTTGGAGAGTGGCTGCGGTGACTCGGAACCACAAAGCCGGGCGCGTCCGGGAGACGCCGCAGCTCCCAGCGCAGGCTGCACCTGGGGCTCTGCGTGGCGCCCCTCAGAAAATTCACCGGGACAGCCGCCCGCTCCGCCTCCCCCCTCTCTTCCCTTCACCTCCTCCGAGGGTAACTTTTTAATAGAGTATAAGGCCTTAGGTTTCTCCCTTGGAACACGTGGTTTAGGACTCCCGACCTTGTGACTAGCAGGCAATATTCAAAAAGCAATTGGCAATTAAAATAATCTTTGAAGTTTTCCATAGCAGTAACATGCACAGTTTATAAGTAGAAGATCAAGTTAAAAACTATGGGGCACAGCGCAGATGTAACACTAAAGATGAAAAAGGGGACATTTTTCTTTTTCCTTTACCACTACACCAGGTGAATAGGTGCTGGCTACTAAGTCATAGTGCTGTTGAAATGAACAAAGTTGATTGCCAATTTATGATGAGGTAATCTAGGTTCAAAAAGTTTAGCATTCTCCAAAAACATTTTATGTAGCACTCCACTCTAATTCTTTGTCAGTATAATTTCAAATGGACAAAAGAGCAGTGGTTGAATATGTGTAGAGAGTGTGTTGATTATCTACAGATAGTTATTTTTACATCATATATAACAACTGATCTTTACATATTTATAATATATTATACATAACAACATAGCTCTACATGTACATGTAAAGATATGGTATTATAGATGGTAAGACAATATTGGCTCAGAGTGGCTTATCTGTAAGTATTTAAAAAGGAGCTCACCAAAACATTTATTCCTTAGAGTCACTGGCAGGTTCTGAATTGCTACATTTGTTATTAGCTGAGTGCTTAATCATCAATCATCAATCATCTACACTTACACTACATGTATTAAAATTACAAAATACTAGCTTCGGTCTCTTTCCGAACATATAACATCCTTCCAACTCAATTCTGGAGCATTGCTCTCTCTCAAGTAAATTAGACTCACTTCAAAAGTGGGTTCATGTATTCTTGCTTTTATACTTCCATGAAAGTTACCGATTCTTTGTAATATGGAGGCACTTGTATCATTTTCAAGAATCTTATTACATGTTCATTGCGTAGTTTTTCTTAATCATTAACATTTGAGAAGCAGAACCAATTATGTATATTGAAGTTCACAGTATGAAACAAAAAAGAACAGCATTATACACAGACAAGAAGTAGCTATGAGAGAAGAAATACTTTGTCATGTAAATATTTATTGATGTTTTGGCCATGTTCAAAGAGAAATTGGCAATTGAAGATTAAGAACAGTAGCATATATATATATAGTTTATAATTAGATAAAATTTTAAAGCTATGGTGCAAAAGGCAGGTGTTACAGTAAAGATGAATGAGGTTTCCTTTTCCTTCATGAACACAGGTGCTGTAGTAATGTCAAAAAGTATTCAAAACACAAGGGCAGGCATTTGTGCAGAATGTTCTTGGGCAATTGAGACTTTTTCTTACATATTTTTCAAGTAAACGTTCTTCCATGAAAATTTGGCCAACGCTTTCGTGACAGTGATCCTGAATGAATTTTCTGCCCTCTCCCCTGGCATGTCTCTTATTGCTCTAAGCAAACAAAATAGGTCTTACCAACATACTGCTCCTGACAGGAAAAAGAAGTCCTATTAACATTTCACTGAAGTAGTTTCAATACTTTGATTTTTCAAGATTTCAAAAAATATGCAGGTGTGAATAATTTGAAAAATCAATGACCTTTTCCCTTTCAAATGTTTAATAAACACACTAATACTTTGTTGTGCTGATAACTGGAAGACCAAAAATTTTGTATTGACACCCTGGTCTGGGGATGAAAAATGAGGCTTTGTATGTTTTTAGCAACATGGTGCTCTTCTTATGTCACTGTATCAGATAATACCCCATTATGATTCATCTGTATGTCAGTGGCTTATATTCCAGGAGTGGAACACTTCTTCCTACTACTAGTCTGCTCAGTTTGGAAGTTCTGCAGATACCAGTTTACCATGGGTAGTACTGCTAGTAATTGAAATACTTGTGTAGCTTCCATAATAAAATCATGGAAGTTTAATATTGTGCAAAACTGACAGAGTAGTGGCAGACTGTAGAGATTTGTGATCATGGGAAACTTTGGATATAATCAGAACTGAGATAAAATTTTTTTTTTTAAACATTTTATTAGGGGCTCATACAACACTTATCACAATCCATACATAGACATACATCAATTGTATAAAGCACATCTGTACATATTTTGCCCTAATCATTTTTTTTTTCTTCTTTTACATTTTATTAGGGACTCCAACAACTCTTACCACAATCCATACATATACATACATCAATTGTACAAAGCACACCCATACACTCCCTGTCCCAATCACTCTCAAGGCATTTGCTCTTCACCTAAGCCCCTTGCATCAGGTCCTCCTTTTTTCCCCCCCTCCCTCCCTTTTCCCCCCTCCCTCATATGCCCTTGGTAATTTATACCTCGTTATTTTGTCATATCTTGCCCTATTCGGGGTCTCCCTTCCCCCCTTCTCTGCTGTCCCTCTCCCAGGGAAGAGGTCACATGTGGCTCCTTGTAATCAGTTCCCCCTTTCCAACCCACTCACCCTCCACTCTCCCAGCATCGTCCCTCACTCCCTTGGTCCTGGAGGTATCATCCACCCTGGATTCCCTGTATCTCCAACCCTCCTATGTACCAGTGTACAGCCTCTGTCCTATCCAGCCCTGCAAGGTAGAATTCGGATCATGGTAGTTGGGGGGAGGAAGCATCCAGGATCTGGGGGAAAGCTGTGTTCTTCATCGATACTACCTCACACCCTAATTAACCCATCTCCTCTCCTAAGCCCCTCTATGAGGGGATCTCCATTGGCTGACACTTGGGCCTTGGGTCTCCACTCTGCACTTCCCCCTTCATTTAATATAATATATATATACACATACATATATACATATACACATAAATACACATACATACACACACTTATATCTTTTTTTTTTTTTTTGCATGATGCCTTATACCTGGTCCCTTGGGCACCTCGTGATCGCACTGGCCGGTGTGCTTCTTCCATGTGGGCTTATTTGTTTCTGAGCGAGATGGCCGCTTGTTCACCTTCAAGCCTTTAAGACCCCAGACACTATCTCTTTTGATAGCCGGGCACCATCAGCTTTCTTCACCACATTTGCTTATGCACCCATTTGTCTTCAGCGATCCTATCATGGAGGTGTGCAGTCAATGATATGATTTTTTGTTCTTTGATGCCTGGTAACTGATCCCTTTGGGACCACTCGATCACACAGGCTGGTGTGTTCTTCCATGTGGACTTTGTTGCTTCTGAGCTAGATGGCCGCTTGTTTATCTTCAAGCCTTTAAGACCCCAGTCACTATCTCTTTTGATAGCCGGGCACCATCAGCTTTCTTCACCACATTTACTTGTTCACCCATGTTGGCTCCAGCTGTTGTGTCGGGAGAGTGAGCATCATAGAGTTCCAATTTAATAAAAGAAGGTATTCATGCATAGAGGGAGTGTTTGAGTAGAGGCCCAAGGTCCTTCCGCCACCTTAATACTTGACCTATAAATATAGACACAAAGATCTATTTCCCCAACCTCCTATATATATTTGCATGTACATGTCTTTGTCTAGACCTCCATGAATGCCCTTTGACTCCTAGCTCTTTCCTCCATCTCCCTTGACCTTCCTCCTGCCCTACTACCATGCTTCATTGCCACCTGGGCTAGAGTATACCTCTTCTCTAAGCAACCTTACCCTTGATCATTTCCCACCAGGCCTGCCACTCCCCCTTCTCTACCCTTTGGGGTCCCATGTTTTTCCCTTGTCCCTGGGTTTGTTAACACCACTTCCTTACCCCCCCTACCCCCCACCCCAAGTCCCCCCGGAACTGTCGGTCCCGTTGTTTTTCCTCCAGATAGTTCATCCAGCCTGTCCTATTCAGACAGACCTGTGGAGTCACTAACATGCACGAAAACTAGACAGAGGAACACAAAGCAACAGTATATAACCGGACAACAAAACAACCAAAACAAACCACTGAAAAAGAACAGAACAAAACAGTTCACAAGAGAAAAGCTTGTAGTTAGTTCAGGGATCTTTGCTGGCCCTTAGGAGCGTTTTCCAGTCCAGTCTGTTGGGGCAACACGCCCTGGCCCCAAAGTCCACTTTCAGCATTCCCTGGGGACCTTGCCACTCCATTCCCTTGCTGTTCCGCTGCACTCCCCCAGTGCATTGCCTCGGTGTGGTGGGAACAGGTCAGGTGCAATTCCCACACTGTGTCTCCGGTGCTGTCCCCTGTATCGCCCTTAGTCACTGAGGGGCATCATGTCTCATAGTAGGGCCAGCCATGTTGTTCTCTCTGTGGACTGGCTGCTCTACTCAGGAACATCATCATCACGGCCTGGTGGGCCAGGCTGTGCTCCACTCTCTCCTCCTGCCCCTTCATCTGCTCCCGTGTGCTCTGGTCAAATATGACCATCTCCCATAGCTGCAGGGTCAATGTCGTCCTTTGGAACAAGTTCTTTTCGGGGGAGGGGCAGGAATCCACTTAATTTATGGTGCTGGGGCCTGCCTCCCAGACCTCTCCACCAGTTCCGTCCTCCACGCCGGGATAATGCATTCACACCTTGCGACACTGGGTTGAAGTCTGGTCCCACTTTCCCTGTGGAGATATAAACAATACCCTCCCCTTGGGTGGATTAATGCCCCATTTCTGTCATGCTGATTGTACTTACCTCAGGGGACTCATGTTGTACCTGTCCCTTTGGGACTGGCTTACCTCGCTTAGCATAATTCCTTCCAGCTCTTCCCATGAAATAACGTGTTTCATGTGCTCATCGGTGCTTTTCAATGCTGCATAATACTCCATTGTGTGTATGTGCCAAAGTTTGCTAATCCACTCGTCTATCGATGGAAACTTAGGCTGTTTCCAGGTCTTTGCTATTGTGAATTGTGCCGCAATAAACATTGGAGCGCATATGACTGGTCGTGTTTTATTTGCTGCTTCAACCGGGTATATGCCCAGTAGAGGGATGGCTGGGTCGTAAGGTAGATCGATTTCCATTTTCTTTAGGTATCGCCAGATTGCTTTCCACAGTGTCTGTACAAATCTGCACGACCACCAGCAGTGGAGGAGGGTTCCTATTTCACCACAGCCCCTCCAACACTTGTTGCTCTCTGATTTACTGATCTGGGCTAGCCTCAGGGGTGTTAGGTGGTATCTTATGGTTGTTTTGATTTGCATTTCTCTTATGGCAAGGGACTTCGAGCACTTTCTCATATATTTATTGGCCATATTGATCTCCTCTCTAGTGAAAGTTCTTCTCATTTCTTTTGCCCACTTCCTTAGGGGGTTAACTGTTTTCCTCTTTTTGCAGGTCATGATGGTGTTGTAGATTTTAGTAATGAGCCCTTTGTCTGACGTGTCATTACTAAAAATCTTCTCCCAGTGTGTGGGTTGCCTTGTCACCCTCTTGGCAAAATCTTTCGAGGTGCACAGGTGTTTTATTCTTATTAGATCCCATTTGTCGATTTCCAGATCACCTGTGTGTGTCCCCTTCCCTGTTGCAGTGAGCCTATGTGCTCCCTGGGCCAGTGCTCTGAGATTAGTCCCGATTCCTTCCTTAATGGTCCTGATGGTTTGGGGTTTGACTTCTAGATCTGTGATCCACCTTGAGTGTATTCTTGTGCATGGGGTGAGGTAGACGTCTTGTTTCAACTTTCTACATGTGGATATCCATTGTTTCCAGCACCACTTATTAAAGAGGGCATCTGCTACCCACTTGACGTTTTTGGGACCCTTGTCGAAGATCAGTTGTCTATATGCTGATGATTTTACTCCTGGGCTTTCTATTCTTTTCCACTGGTCTGAGTGTCTATCATTGTGCCAGTACCATGCTGTTTTGACCACTGCAGCTATGTAGTAGGCATTAAAATCAGGTAGGGCGAGTCCTCCAATTGTGTCCTTCTTCTTGAGGAGTTCTCTGCTAATTCTGGGTTTCTTCCCTCTCCATATGAAGTTGGTGGTCAGTTTTTCCAATTCTTTGAAGAAGGTTGATGGTAATTGGATTGGTATAGCATTGAACTTGTAGAGTGCTTTAGGAAGAACTGTCATCTTTACTATGTTCAGCCTACCTAACCATGAGCAGGGGAGCTTCATCCATTTGTGAAGGTCACTTTTGGTTTCCTGTAATAGGGTTTTATAATTATGCTTATATAGGTCTTTAGTATTTTTTGTTAAGTATATTCCTAGGTATTTCAGTTTGTTCTTGGCTACTGTGAAGGGTACTTCCCTCTTAATCGCCTCTTCCATGGCCCTGTCCGATGTGTATAGAAACCCTACCGACTTCTGTTTATTGATCTTGTATCCTGCTACCCTTCCGTATTCCTCTATTGCTGTAAGTATTCCAACTGTGGAGTTTTGGGGGTCTTCAATGTATAGGATCATGTCATCTGCAAATAACGATAGTTTCACCTCCTCCTCTCCCAACTGGATCCCTTTGATGTCCTTCCGCTGTCTTATGTTGTTAGCCAGAACCTCCAAAACGATATTGAATAGAAGAGGGGACAGGGGGCATCCTTGTCTTGTACCCTTTTTCAGTGGTATTGTTCTTGTCTTTTCTCCATTGACTATGATGTTGGCTGTTGGTCTTTCATAGATAGCTTGTATGAGCTTGAGGAACTTACCTTCCAATCCTATCTTCATGAGTGTTTTGATTAGGAATGGATGCTGGATGTTGTCAAATGCTTTTTCTGCATCTATGGATATTATCATATGGTTTTTATCCTTTTTCTTCTCGATGTGGTGTATGATATTGATGGATTTTCGGGTGTTAAACCATCCCTGCATCGCTGGGATGAATCCTACTTGGTCGTGGTGAATGATATGTTTGATGTTCCTTTGTATTCTATTGGCCAATATTTTGTTAAGGATTTTTGCATCTATGTTCATTAGAGATATTGGTCTATAATTCTCTACACTTGTGGGGTCTTTTCCCTGTTTGGGTATCAAAGTAATGCTGGCTTCGTAAAATGAGTTTGGGAGCTTGCCGTTCTTTTCTATGTTCTGGAATACTTTGTGGAGGATCGGTGTCAGCTCTTCCCTGAATGTTTGGTAAAATTCTGCTGTGTAGCCATCTGGCCCTGGGGCCTTTTTCCTTGGTAGGTTTTTGATGACACTCTCTATTTCTTCCTTCGCTATGGGTTTGTTGAGGTTCTTGATCTCTGTCTCAGATAATCTAGGGATAGATTGTTTTTCTAAATATTTATCCATGTCTTCCAGGTTTCTGAATTCATTAGAATACAAACCTTCATAGTACTTTGTGATTATCCTTTTTATCTCATTGGGGTCTGTTGTTATTGCCCCTGATTCATCTCTTATCCTGGCTATTGATGATTGTTCCTTTCTATCTTTGGTAAGCTTTGCCAGGGGAGTGTCAATTTTATTAATTCGTTCATAAAACCAGCTTCTAGTTGCGTTAATCCTTTGCATTGTTCTTTTGTCTTCCCACTGGTTTAACTCCGCCCTGATTTTTATTATTTCTTTTCTCTTGCTATTGGAGGGGTAGTTCTGTTGACTCTGTTCTAGTTGTTGGAGGTTTTGTGTTAACATATCTGTCATACGCCTTTCTTCTTTTTTCATGTATGCATTCAGTGATATCAAGCTACCTCTGATAACTGCCTTTGCAGTGTCCCATAAGTTTTGATATGTTGTATGCTCGTTCTCATTAGTTTCTAGAAATTTCCTGATATCCTCTCTGATCTGGACCTTAACCCATTCATGTCGCAGGAGATCGTTGTTTATTCTCCAATTGGTGACCCTTGCTTTTCTGGGTGCCCTCCTATTAATCTCCAGCTTTATGGCATGGTGGTCTGAGAAAGACGTCTGGATAATATCTATGTGTTTGAATTTACTCAGGCTGGCCTTGTGCCCCAGCATGTGATCTATTCTTGAGAAAGATCCGTGTGGATTGGAGAAGAATGTGAAACCTTTTGCTTTTGGATGAAAGGCTCTATAGATGTCTATCAGGCCCTGTTGCCTAATTACATTGTTTAGCTCTCTGGCCTCTTTGCTGAGCTTCTTTCCCTGTGACCTGTCTTTCTCTGATAGTGGAGTGTTGAAGTCCCCCACTATTATTGTTGTTTCCGTGATTTCTTCTGTCATTTTTTTAATAGTTTGACGAAATTTGCCGCACCATTATTAGGTGCGTAAATATTCAGTATGCTTATTGCTTCCTGGTTTACTGAGCCTTTGAGCATTATGTAATGTCCCTCTTTGTCTCTTTTTATGTTTTGGATCTTGAGATCCATTTTGTCGGAGATTAAGATAGCCACTCCTGCCTTCCTGGAGTTACCATTTGCTTGGTAAACTTTCTTCCAGCCCTTTATTCTCAGCATATGCTTGTCTGCTTGCTTAAGGTGTGTCTCTTGCAGGCAGCAGATTGATGGGTTATGTTTTCTAATCCAATCCTCCAGCCTCTTTCTTTTAACATATGAATTGAGCCCATTTGTATTCAAAGTGATTATTACAATCTCTGGCTTCATGGTTGCCATATTCTGTTTTGTGTTTTGGGTCTTTGCCTATCTTCCTTCATATCAGTGTACTGCGTTTGAGTGGAGGGTTTCTATCCTGTCCTCTTTTCCATCTGAGACCGTGTTGTCCTGGTACGTGTTGCTGGCATGTTGGCTTCTAGATGGAGATGGGCTATATGGTGGTCTCCTGGAGGTTCTAGTTGGAGCTTGATCTTCTGGCCATAGTGAGTCAGCCAGTATGTTCTGCAGGGTCGGGTGACTTGCAGTATATTTTTTGAGTTCTTCCTTGTCCTGGAAGACCCTTATCTTACCCTCTATCTTAATGGATAACTTGGCAGGGTATAGGATTCTGGGGGAGGCATTTTTATCTTTCAGAATTTGGAAGATGCTGCTCCATTCTCTCCTCCTCTTCATGGTTTCAGCTGATAAGTCTGAGCATACCCTTACCTGCGCTCCTTTGTATGTGACTGTCTTCCTTTCTCTTGATGCTCGAAGAATTTTCTCTTTTTCCTCTAAGTTGGATAGTTTTACAATTATATGCCTTGGCGTGTTCTTCTTGGTGTTTAGCTTAGCCGGCGTCCTCTCTGCTTCCTGTATGAGAGTCGGATTCTCCTTTGTTAGGTTGGGGAAATTTTCTTCCAGGAATTCCTTTGCTATCTTGGCGGTCGATTTGTGTGTTATGTTGTGTTCCGGTAGACCGATTATTCGAATATTATTCCTCTTCATAGCATCTGTCATTGATCTCAGGCTGTCTTCTGTTTCTTTAATTTTCCTATCTGATTGTTTTTCTCGCTTGCTTCGTTTGGTTTGAGCGTCCTCGAGTTCACTGATACGGTTCTCAGCCTCCTCAAGCCTAGATATAGCTTCTGTGACCTTTTGTGTGGCATCTGCTACCTCCTCTGTTAGTTTCTGCAGTTCCTTTTGGTGGATAGTATTCATCCCCTCTATTGTGGACTTCATCCCCTCTATTGTGCATTTCATCCCTTCTATCGTTGCATCCTTATTTTGGTTTGCTTCTCTTAGCTCCTGTATTACTGCAAGCAGAGTTCTGAAGATTTCCTTTTGTGGCTGATCTCTATCTGTTTCTTCTATGAGTGACGTTAGGTCTGTTAAAGTGCCTCGTTTTTCTGATTTTTTTGTTGGGAGTGATGTGGTCTGTTGATTTTTCCTTGATCCTTTAATAGGCCCCATGCTTCTGGGAGACAGGAGTAACCTTATTGTGTGGAGGCTCAGGCCACTGTGCCGTCTCCTGGGGTGGCTGGGGCGGGCTGCGGCAGGCTTAGGGCTGGCACTGGGGACCCAACAGGGCCCCAGGTGGTGAGAGCTGGCTGGAGCTCACTGATGGCTCCTCAGGGACTGCAAAGTCGAGACCCAGGCTCCACTGCAGGTGGAGTGTTTGATCTGCCCGGGCTGTGAGTGGGCGCGGAGAGTCCCCTTGGATAGCTGCACAGGCAGCTGCGGGACACTGCAGGGAACAATGGTGTTCGCTTTCCGCCCTTTTGGCGCGAAACCGCGGGGGGTAATGGCGCCGGCAAAGGAGGCTTGGCGCGAAACCGCAGGGGGCAATGGCGCCCTTCCTCTGCTCAGGCTCAGAGTCGCGGCCGCCGGGGTCCCCGCAGCACCCTGGGGAGGGCACCTACTCTTGTGCCTTGCGCAGGGGGGGGCCCTTGGTGGGCAGACTCAGCAGCGCGGGGCGCGGCGCTCCGCGGAAGCTCAGGGTCCGGGACAGGCGCGGGTTGGGCTATGGCTCCTGTTGGCGGGAAGTGCTCAGCGCAGGGTCCCCGCCAGGAGTGGAGCTGGCGCTAGGCTGCCAGGGGCTGGCGGGGGCGGGCGGGGGTGGGAGGCCAGCGCACGGAGGGCAGGTGGAGAGGTCCGTGGCAGCGGTGCGGGTGGATGGTCCCCCGTGGGGGTCGCCAGACAACCCGCGGGTCCGCTCCCCTGAGCTTGGATGAATGGAGGGAGGGACGTGGGCCCGAGGGCAGATCGCTGCCCTGCGGGGAGAGGGGAACTGCGGGAGAGGAAAGCTTCTCTCCCAGTGGAGATCCGCGTATGGGGAGTGGGGAGTGGGCCGCTGGAGTAGGCAGGGCAGGCAAGTGGCTCTGGGCTGGCGTCCGTTTGGGGATGGAGCCTAAGCCGGTCGCCAGTGAGCTCATGGCAGCTTAGTGGCCAGAGATGTCCCACTAGTCCTGTCCTCTTTGACCTAGACCCCTGCTCCGGACAAATACGTGGGGTAGGACTGGGGTGCTGTCCCAGGGGGATATTTCACTCACCAGACTCTTACTATTCAGCTACCTGGTCGCCAATCCCGCTTTGTTTGGAGGAGCTCTCAGAGTATGCGGGTGTCCCTGTCGGCCATCTTCCCCCTCCTCTCGAGATAAAATTTACTGTCATATTTAACCAGGCATCCCTTATCCCAGTGACTGAGGCAATAATCACTTATATTTGGTAAATAATGCATTAATTTGAAATAAGCTATTCATACCTACTATTGCTAAGTTCTTGAAGGTTTCCACCATCACTTCTCTGTAGAGTTGCTTCTGAGAAACATCCAGCAATGCCCATTCTTCTGCGGTAAAATCCATGGCCACATCCTCAACAGTCACAGAGTCCTAACATAGCCCACACAATCAGCTTCATCAGTGGACTAAGCATTCAAATATTTGTGAAAAGAAAGATGCGGCTTAAAGTTCTGATCAACTTTCATTTCATAAGGATTTAACAAATGGTTGTGTGTTCCATAAAGTATACCTTTGGGTTTAGTCATTATTCTCATTCTTGAACGATCTACATTCACTTCTCCAAAGATTTCAAATTATCTCATAGACTCATCATTATGAACACCATTCATAATTTTTGTGCAAAATTTCCATTACATTTAAGCCCCTTTTCTACTAACTTTGTGACACTTCCACCAGTTAATTACATAGCAAACTTCACTTCCAATGTGGACTGTCCAATGCCAGTCTACATCCTTTTGTAATAGTTTATGATACAAACTCTACTATAAACACCATCATCTACATTATAATTTTTCTCTGGGTGTGGAGCAACACCTTCCATAGCAAATATATATATTTATGAACAAGTGAATTTTGTATTAACAATTAAATACTGAAACTGGAAACTTGTTTATTTTTTTTAGGCATCTTAACCATTTGAGGAGCTGTCATATCCTCAAGAAATGTAGGTGCTGACGCTTCCCTTTCTCTTGTGTCATCTCTTCAGAGATAAAAAAGAAAAGGTATAACGATGGTCATGCCAAGAAAGCCTTTGTCCGCATGCACAGTATTGGCTGCATGAACTGTGCCTGCTGTGAGCCCAGAGACAAGGTCATTAAGAAGTTTGTAATAGGAAACAGTGGAGACCGCAGCCTTCAGAGACATTTCCATAGCAAGTGCCTTAGCACATGTGCTTCCTAACTGTATGTGATGTCACATTATTGTGTGAGTTGTGCTATTCACAGCAAGGTTGTCAGGATCCAGTTACGTGAAGCCCAGAAGGTCCAAACCTTCCCATCCTGTTTTAGACCTACAGGTACTGTCCCACAACCATCTCTAAAGCCTAAGCAAAGATTAGAAGCTGAAAGAAAACAAACCAGAAAAAATGGAAATTGTTCTTTAAAATCAAAAGAAAGGAACAAGTTGCATAAGAAATTCAAATGTGCTGTGCAGTATTATTGATAAATATTTCAATAATTGACTGAAAATTAATATGGTTAAACAAGCACATTTAAATTTGGAAATTGTCTATGCTCCCAAATTGGAAAACAAGTACTTGTCTGCAGACTGGTGGATATGCATATTAATGTGAATTATACAAAAGAGACATTGAAATTGACCTTCAAATTTTCAACTATTATTATTATGACCCAAATATAAAATGATATTGAAAATAACTCTAAAACACCTTTAATTCTAGATCAATGGTACTGCCAGGAAAGAACCCAAAATGGATTGAGAAGAACTTCTGGAATGTGAACTTCTGATATTTGTGGTGTTATCAGATGGTAAGATCGTAAGATAATACCATAAATATGCTGGTCTGTCTTTTGGTACTTATACGAATCCTTAATGTGAAAAATAGTGGAAGCTATTCAAACAGAACAATAGGGTGTTGTTGGGTAATTTAAAAATTAGAAAAGATACTGTACACATATTCTTTTTTTAAATCTGAAAAACCACATAATAATGCAGTTTCAAGGTGGAAGAAAATCAAATTAATAACTTGTGACAAACAGATATTTCTAGATGAAAGTGAATAGAATGTAAAGAAATTACTAATGAAGATCCAAGACTATAGATGAGTACTGATTCAAAAATGGAACAAAGAAAATAAAATCCTCACAACTGATCCAATAAGCAGCATCCTAATAGTTTGACCATAATTTTAAATCAAGATTTGTATTTTATGTAAAAGGGACTCAGGGAAAAAGCTACTGTATACAAACATTCCTGGGGTGAGGTCCAGGTAGTATGGCAGGGGAAAGACCATACCTAGGGATACATATGGAAGCCAACTAAATAGGGGGCAAAAAGAAAAAAGAGACATGGGTAGCAGGAGAACAGGGCACTAACCCACCCAAGGGGAGAGTATTGTTTATATCTACACAGGGAAAGAGGGACCAGACTTCAACTCGGTTCTCCATTATGTGAACACAACATAATGGCATGAAACCGGGAACCAA
Source organism: Tenrec ecaudatus (assembly GCF_050624435.1). Taxonomy (NCBI): domain Eukaryota; kingdom Metazoa; phylum Chordata; class Mammalia; order Afrosoricida; family Tenrecidae; genus Tenrec; species Tenrec ecaudatus. Next base: position 80,101,291 of record NC_134544.1, on the reverse strand, counting down.
GAGAGGTTAGAGGGGCCAACTCCAATCCCGACTACATGGACAGTCTCCCCTCCCCGAGAAGAATTTACTTTAGAGGACCGCACTGAAGCTACAGTTCAGGGAGAGGGGCATGTCTGATCGGAGCACAAAAGGAGCAAATGAAGGGTGAGGAAGAGAGAGTGGAGCCCATGCTGGCCCACCAAGCCCTGAGGATGATATTCCAGCTCAGAGCAGCCAATGCGCAGAGAGGACCATAGGGCCGGCCCCACTAAAAGGCATGACATCCCTTACTGATCCACAGCACTATGGGGGACAACACTGGAGACAGTGTGAGAATTGTGCCCAATCTGACCCCACCACACCGAGGCAAAACACTGAAGGCATGCAACAGAACAGCAAAGGGAGCAGAGCAATGCAGTCCCAAAGGAATATCAAAAATAGACTTTGGGGCCAGGGAGTGGCACCCCATTAGACTCCACCAGAAAATATTCCTAAAGGTCAACAAACAGACTTTGAACTATGTACAGCAGTAGTTCTCAACCTTTCTAATGCCACACCCCGCTAATACACTTTCTCATGTTGTGGTGACCCCCCAACCATAAAATTATTTTTGTTGCTACTTCATAACTGTAACTTTGCTATTGTTATGAATCAAGCAACCCCTGGGAAAGGGTACCTGACCTCCCAAAGGGGTCACAACACACAAGTTCAGAACTGCTGATTTATAGGTTTTTCTTTTTGTTGTTTTGTTTCTTTTGTTGCTTTGTTTTGCTCTTTTTTTTGGGGGGGGGTGCATATTATCTTCTCTGCAGGTCTATCTAGATAAGATAGGCAGGACAAACAATCTGGAGGTAAAAACTACGGGACTGAGAATTCCAGGGGTAAATGGAAGAGGGGAAGGTGGGGGAAAGGAAATGGGTGTTAAGAAAGCCAGGGGCAATGGAACAACAAGTGATCCAAAATCAATGGCGAGTAGTGGGTGGGAGGCCAGGTAGGGTTTGATCAAGGGCAATATAACTAAGAGGAATTACTGAAACCCAAATGAAGGCTGAGAATGAGAGTAGGACAAGAGGAAAGGAAAAGGAAATAGATGAAAGAACTAGGAGGCAAAGGATATTTACAGAGGTCTAAATACAGGCATGTACATATGTAAATACATTTATATATGATGATGTACACATATAGGTTTACTATTAAGGTAGCAGATGGACATTGGGCCTCTACTCAAATACTCCCTCAATGCCAGAACACTTTGTACTATTAAACTGGCATTCCATGATGCTCACCTTCCTGATAGAATCAGTGAAGAAAAAGCGGGTGCATAGCAAATGTGGTAATGAAAGCTGAAGATGCCCGGCTATCAAAAGATACAGCATCTGGGGTCTTAAAGACTTGAAGATAAACAAGCTACCGTCTATCTCAGAAGCAATAAAGACCAAATGGAGGAAGCACATCAGCTTTTGTGATCATGAGGTGTCAATGGGATCAGGTATCAGGCATCAAAGAACAAAAAATCTTATTGTGAATGAGGGGGAGCTTGGAGTTGAGACCCAAGACCCGTCTATAGGCAACTGGACATCCCCTTACAGAAGGGTTGTGGGGATGTAACCAGCCAGTCAGTGTGCAGTATACCAATGAAGAAACATACAACTTTCCTCTAGCTCTTTATTCTTCCTCTCCCCTACTACCATGATGATCCCAGTTCTGCCTTAAAAATCCGGCTAGACCAGAGGATGTACACTGGTACAGATAAGAACTGGAAACGGAATCCAGGAGAGATAAACCCCTCAGGATGAATAATGAGAGTAGCAATATCAGGCGGGTAAGGTGGGGAAGAAAGGGGGAACCAATCACAAGGATCTACATATAACTCCCTCCCTGGTGCATGGGACAGTATAAGACATGAAATATAATAATTTATAAATTATCAAGGGCTCATGGGGATAGGGAGAGGGACAAAAAATGAGCTGATACCAAGGGCTCAAGTGGAAAGAAAATGTTTTGTGAATGATGATGGTGACAAATGTAAAATGTGCTTGACACAATGGAGGTATCTATGGATTGTGATGAGTTGTATGAGGCCCCAATAAAATGATTTTTTTAAAAGTTTTTTATTTTATTTGGATCCATAATCCTTGGCAACACTGTCAAGAAACCAAAACACATAATTTATTGGAGAAATCTTCTGGAAAGGACCCACTTAAAGTGTTGAAATCAACAATGCCACTTTGGGTCTGAGGGGTGCTTGGCTCAAGCCAGACCATGGTATATTCATTACAACATATCCACTTTTAAAAAAAATGGACAATGAGTAAAACTATACATTAATTTCTTTTAGTTTTTTGTTATTTGTGCAGAATATTGAATACACCACAGACAGGAAGAAGTATAAACAAATCTATCTTGGAAGGAGCACTAATGAAACATTTGGCTGCTAACTTCTCAGTCAGTAGTTTGAAACTTCCAGGCACATCACTGCAGGAAAATAAGGCTTTCGATTCCAACACATAGTTCTAGTGTAAGAAACTACAGGGACAGCTCTACCTTCCCCTTTTTGGTTGTTATGAGTTGTTGTCCTCTCTATCGCAGTGAGTTTGTATTTTTTGTTTTTTGTCTCTGAAGAAGTACAGGAAAAATGTTATTAAAAAGCAAAGATGTTAGGCATCATTCCCTTACATAGGACATATCACAGGAATGGAATAGTCAAGAGAAAAGGACATGATTGGTTTTTGACAAAAAATAAAACCACCTTCAATGGCCGTATTTTAACAATAGGGTGTATTTTAACAACACGGGGGCTAATTATGTCAGGCATTGTGGAGATAATGAAAGACTAGGCAGGATTTCCTTCTGCTGTGCAAAGGATCATTGTGAGTGAGGAGTGGTTCACCATCAATAAAAAATAATTCCCACATATTGACCAACTGGATACATTGTCATCAGATTCATTCTTTTAATGAAGCCATGAAAGGATTAAATTTCTAATCCGTGAAAGAGCTCAATCTTCCATTTTTAGAAATCTATACAAAATGTTTCACTGCACGAAGGGAATAAAGAAAACTGTAGGGTTGGAGAAATGGTGACACTGGACAACCTGATAATCCATGTCCTCTGGTAGAACTTTCTATCCAGACTCTACTCAGAAAGTTCTGTTGCCCGTCCCAATGAACCAAGTCTCAAACTGGGATATGAACACCTTACATAACCAACTCTAAGTCACATAAGGAAGATCATCAGTAATCCAGTGCATCATACCATATATACATTTCATAGCAATAGCTATCATGAAGCTTTATAAAGCCCAGTCTTCGTTCCCCTCCCCTGTCATGCTCTTACATTATAGTCAACCCTCAGGTAATGGACATAGTGTTCTCAAGAAGTCTTATCTAACCTTTATGTATATAATGAAAATATACCAGGGCTCTTTAATACTCACCATTTTGTAGCTCAAGCGTCCTGTAGTCAAATTATTGTATTCTCTAAATACAAGAAGCAGGAGTCTAGGGAGTTTGGAGTTAGCTGAATGAATTTAGTTCACAGACCAGCCAAATGCTGAAATCTTTTCTTCTGGTGCGTAAATGTGAAAGATCGTATTCCTAGATTTTTAGCTCCCTCAATTGGACAGTCTCTTTCTCTGGCAAGTCTGTGATCTGAAACATAGTAGTAGATAATGTTGAGTAAGGCATGTCAGTTTCTTGTCCTGCACTTCTTACCCTAAGTGGTGCCTCTTGGCCTCCAACCATGTTCCAATCTGAGTGTGTTTGCATTAAATACAGGACCCACTCTAAATTTAGGGCGCATACTTCTTCAGCTCCCCTTAGTTGATATTCATGTGAGACCAGGTATTTATTCATCTTAGAGAATGAATGGATTCCAGGTCTTCCCAAAATGAAAACTCAATCTGAAGTACTGTATAGACTTGGGAGTTAAATGTTTAGGTTGACGGTTGATCTTTATTGTTAAAGGTTGACCTAGAGCATTAAATCACACAGATAAATTTCATATCACCTTAGGTGATTTTTCAGGCACAACATCTGATTTCAGTCCAAGTCAATGAACTCATTGTGTCAATTGTTTTTGTGCCATAAAAACACTAGTATTGTACTTAAAAAATAATTTAGAAAAGTATGAGATGTGATCGATGGTTTTGTTGCTGTTATTTCCTGCGCACAATTTCCAGTAACAGTTTTTAAAACCATTTTATTGGGGGGGTGGTCATACCACTCTTATCACAATCTATACATCCATCCATTATGTCAGGCACATTTGTATATTTGTTGCCATCATCATTCTCAAAACATTTGCTTTCTACTTAAGCCCTTGGCATCAGCTCTTCATTTTTCTCCTCCCTCCCTGCTCTCCCTTCCCTCATGAACCCTTGATAATTTATAAATTATTATTTTGTCACATCTTACACTGTCATCATCTTTCACTCACTTTTCTATTGTCCCATCCCTCAGGGAAGAGTTTATATGTAGATCCTTGTAAGTGGTTCCCCATTTAGAATGATTTCTTTCCATTTACGTTTTACTTTATTTTTTTGACGCATTATCTGAAAGTAACACAAACAACCTAACCTGGGAAGATTTATAAAGAAAATTCCCCCAATATTTTAATGATCATTTAACTAAAAAAAAGTATTTATATGTATTTTAAGTAGTTGTCACACACTTGTTCATGTTTCTTTCTTTCCCACTACATCATCCAGCTAATTGCTATACTTTTATTTCTTGATATCAATGTAAATGTTTCTCTCATCGTGACATTCCAACACATTGAGTTTTTCATCAAAGTTTGTCCTGCTCCAAGCCCCTTGCATCCCATGGATACTGTACAATATCTACACTGTGTGAACAAATGCACATGGTAGGGGGAGCCCATTTAGAAACCCATAGTAATAGAGTGTGATACCACAATAGAGTGTGGTAACCAGTGCAAGTTGTTTTAGAGGTGGACAACAAGAGATAAAAGGAAATAAGCAGGAAATACTAGAAGGGACTTGGTTAAGGCAGAGACAACCTTAACAAGAAAATAAGCCAAGAGGGAGGTGTATTTTCTATTCTCTAAGGCTCTTGTGTTTAAGGATGTCCAATGTTAAAGCTTTTGTGAAAGACGGCACACTACAGACAAGGTGTAGGTGTAGGTAGATTGATGATGCTAAGAGTCAAGGTGAATGAGGTAAGACTCTTAAAAGTACCTGAGATGAGGGAAGGTAATGGATGGTGTAGTCACTCTGTTCCTGGCTGGGGAGGGGAATTGAAAAGCCCTAGACTGTAGGCACAAGGTGGTTAGCAGCACGGTGGAACTGCAGTCTGAGGTCTTGTGACTAGCTCTCAGAAGGTTTCTGCAAGCCTGGAGTTATGACCACTTTTAGACAGCAGTTGAAGCAACATCAGTATAGTTGAGAGGAATTACTATGAGGTAGAAGAAGGGCAAGCATGATGGTGGGGTAGGGAGGAAGGTAAAAGGAAACAGAGGAAAGATCTAGGAAGCAAAGCTATGGATAGTGGTATAAGCATAGGTCTGTACATATGTAAATACATTAATTCTTAAGAATAGAGGTCTTGACCTACATACATATATTTATAAGGACATACAATGAGATAGTAGATGGACTTTGGGACTCTGCTCAAGCCCTCGCTGAATGCAAGACCACTTTGTTCTAACAACCTGACCTTCTTTGATGCTCACCATACCAGCATGATCACTGAAGACAAAATGGGTGCATAAGCAAGTGTTGTGAAGAAGGAGGGTAGTGCCTGGCTATCAAAAGAGATACCACCTGGGATCTTAAGGGCTTGAAGTTTAAAAGTGGTCATCTAGTAGAGAACCATCGGGCCCACATGGAAGAAGCACACCATCCTGTGTGATCATGAGATAGGGTAATAGACTTCAGAAGACCACAAACAAGCAAAATAAAAACCACCATATTGTTGAGAATTAGGGGGGTTGTAGAGACCCCCAAATCCATCTGTAAACAATGGGACATTTCCTTACAGAAGGGTCACACCGAAGGGATGAAACAACCAGGGCACAGGATAGCACTGAAAAAACCCAAATATTATTCTGGTTCCTTGAGGCTTTCTCACACAACACTATCATGACTCCAGTTCTGCCTTTCCCTGCGGGCTAGACTGGAGCATGTGCGCACGTACAGAAAAGAGATGAGTTCGTGACATGGAATCCAGGAACAGGAATGGGGAGTATTGATACCATTAGGGGAGAGAAAGGCAGGGATGGGAGGGGAATGAGGGGGAGCCAATCACAATGATGGACACATACCTACATACACATATCCCGGGGACAAAAACAGAAAACATGGGGGAAGCGAGAGAGCAGTCTGTGCAAGATATGAAAATAACAATAATTTAATATTTTTCAAGGGGTCACAGGAGTTGGGGGAGAGGAAGAGAGGGCAAAGGGGGAGCTTATAGCAAGGTATCAATGGAAAGTAAACGTTTAAAAATGAATGATGGCAACATATGTACAAATATTCTTGATACAATTGAAGTATGGATTGTTACAATAGCCCACAATAAAATTATCTTTTAAAAAAGTACATGAGATGGATTAATGAAAGAGATGACTTTTCATCCATTCGGTCATCTTGGACTAGAGCATGGGTTTCAAGCTAAGTAATGTTGACAGATGGCAAACAACACAAACTGGGAGAGGGCTGATTGCCTTGGGTTCTAGGACATCTCATGCATAGTTTTGTTTTTTTAGGGAGAAGGGATAAGCTAGTGTCTGGGCTGGAGCTTGTGAATCATGCTTAACCAGGAACGTGGAGCGAAGAAAACAAAATGAGTGTGGTGGGGAGAGGCTATGCTTCGATAAAGGAGGGCAGCATTAGTCAGAATAGTTAGTTGGATATCGTTGACACCGCCCTTTTGCAATCCTCCAAGTGTTCCTGAAGGCAGAGGGGTGTGAGGTTGCAGTTATAAGATAAAGGGTGAGGGTTAGGGCCCCTCTAAAACTGATCTGCAAGTCATGCTAATAGATAGATGTACAATTTGTTTTAGACAGTCTTGTGCCCAGTCACCATGCATTTCTGGAATCTCAGCATCAACATTCCTCTAGGTCTTAAGGACAGCCTTCCATCTCAGGGCTCTGAGATGGTTTCAGTGAAAGGTGGTTTCAGTGAAAGGTGGGCTTCCAGGTCCCTCCTTGATTAATATTCTTAATCTAAGCTTGATTAAGTATTAACTTCTAGAAAGACTGCTAGCTTATGGAAAATTACAAAACAACTAAAAGGTGATAATAAGGTCAATAGATGCATTACACTGGATAAATCTTCCTAACAAGGCCTCTTTAGAGTGTTGAAGAGCAATGATGTTACTTTGAGGACTAGGTTTATCTGACCCAAACCATGGCATTGCCAATTACCGCATATGCATATGGAAGTTGGACATTGAATAAGGGAGAAATAAGAATCAATATGGTTAAATTGTAATGCATGGGCCTTCAGATAGACAAACAAATCTGTCTTGGCAGAAGTAAGGTCAGGGTCCTAGTTAGAGGTTAGGAGGTGAGAGTTCACATTAAATAATTTGGACACGTTGTCAAAAGTGACCAGTCCTTGGAGAATGATATTTTGTTTGGTAAAGGGGCAGTGAAAAATAGGAATCCCTCAATTAAATGGATTGATACAGTGACTGAAGCAATAGGTTCATCCTAAATTGTTAGGATGGTGCAGGGGTTAGCAGTGTTTCATTCCCTTGTGCACAGGGTCCCTGTAAGATGGAATGGACTCAATCAGAACCTTCAACAACAAGAGCCTCAGAAATTACTAATCAACACCCAAGGCATGCACAAAATGCTAAATAGGTATGTTTACAAAAGTTATTTCCATGGTATCAAATGCCCAAAAACTCAGGAGACATTCGCTAGAATTTAAGCTCTAGTTAAAAAGAAGGAATGGGCCCTGCCCACTCACTGCCTTCTTCCCTCTGCCTTCCTTCCCCGCTGTGGGATGCCTCCTCATACAGGCCGGAGCCCAGAGCCATGGCCTTGGGCGACACCCTCTACAACGCCATGGACGGCTCAGAGATGCTGGCCGAGATCATGGAGCTGCATGAGATCGAGGTGGAGACCAACCCAGTGTAGACCATTGAGACCATGGTGGTGGGCGAGGAGGACAAGGACGGGGGGCGACCACAGTGGCGGGGGTGGCCATGGGCACGCCAGCTACCACCACCACCACCACCACCACCACCCATTGTGGGAAGCCGCAGCTCTCGCGAGATGTGGGAAGCCACAGCTCTCGCGATGTGGGAAGCAGCAGCTCTCGCCGCCATTACAAGATGGCGCCGGGCAGTCAGGGCGGTGGCCCAACTAAGTGGTAAACAACCACTTAGCGCATGCGCGCTGCTGAGATGACGTAGTCATAACTCCACCTTGGAGTATGCAAACGAAGGTTCTGGCGAACTCACCAATCAATGCATGAGGTTTTGGCGAATGCACCAATCAAGGCACAGCATGTCCCCATAGAGCATATATAAGCAGCAGTAGTTTGGGGTTTCGGGGTCTTTTACCGCATTATGAAAAATTAAACGCCTATGGAAGAATCCTGTTGTGGCGCGTCTTTTCTTGCTGGCGAGACCTGGCGCGCGACAAGTGGTGCCGAAACCCGGAAATTTACGATCATCTAAGGCACGAGCGGAGACCCCCTGTTACCAGGGAGGATTCAGAACCACACGGCGTGAATTATAAAGGTAAGTTCTGAGAGACATGAGCCTGAATAATTGCTAAAGCCGCAAACTGTTGTATGCGTTCTAATACTTCCCCTTTCGGTTTCAACGGCGGACAGCCTGCCGCTTCTTATTTTGCACATAAATCGGTTGTAAATAAACCCGTGTGAACCTGTGTGTTAAATCCTTGTATACATAAGAAGGGAATATGGGGAACGCAGCAATAAAGACCATGGTTACAGCGCTTGATGCTTTATTAAGGAAGAGAGGATTAAAAATTTCAGAGGCGACGCTGCGTAAGTTTGTAAAAAATGTGGATGAGATAGCACCGTGGTTTGTATCTACAGGTTCTCTAACTCTAGCGAGTTGGAATAAACTGGGATGGGATGTAGACCAAGCGGCAAAAGAAGGGAAATTGAAATCGGGAACTAGACCCATCTGGAAGTTACTAAAAGCATGTATTGAGGATAAAGAGTGTAGACAGTCATTATAACAGGGACAGCAGGCTTTGGAGGACGTTCAGGAAAGCATGTCAGAAACAGAACGGGACAAGTCCAAAGAGGCTCGGGGCGAGTCCAAAGAGACTCGGGGCGAGTCCAAAGAGACTCGGGGCGAGTCCAAGGAGACTCGGGAAAGGCATGCCAAAACAGAAGAAACTGCGCAGGTAGAATTAGGGGAGGAAGTTGATCAACAGAAGAAGAGCCATACCCGCCATTCAGAACCTTTATATCCGTGGCGAGAAAAGAACCGTACCCGCCATTCGGAGCCTTTATATCCGTGGCGAGAACTAGACCGTGCCCGCCATTCAGAGCCTTTAAATCCATGGCGAGAACTAGAACTCTTGGAAATATCAGAGGAGGAGGAGGAGCAGTTAGAGGAGATAGCTGCTCGCTATGAGGAGGGTCGGTATGACGCATTACAGGCAGCCGAAAGAGGGCGGTATAGTGCTCTGTGGAAGACAGCTGTGCGCCCATCGGCACCACCTCCTTATAAGGAAGAAAAGCAGAAAGGGTGTGGCTATTCCTTTTGTCCACCCAATATCCGTAGAGCAATTCAACAAATGTATCCAGTATTTGAGGATCAGAACAACGCTCGTTATCATACACCCGTAGAACACAAGCAAGTAAAGGACTTAGCTGAAGTGGTAAGAGCTTATGGAGTAAGTGCAAATTATACTCAATCTTTAATTGAAAGGCTTGCAGGCCATGCTATGACTCCTGCCGATTGGACATTTGTAACAAAAGCAGTATTGACTACAGGACAATACTTGGAATGGAAATCTTTATGGCAGGATTTATTAACAGCCCAGACTAGGGAAAATGCTGTAGCAGGGCAGCCAGCATGGGATTTTGAAATGCTTACAGGCCAAGGAAGATGGGTTAATAATCAGACAGTATATCCATTGCAAGTATATCAGCAAATAAATTCTGCTGCAAGCAAGGCATGGAAAACTTTACCTAATAAAGGAGAAGTTAGGGGCAACTTAACAAAAATTATACAAGGACCTACCGAACCTTTTTCAGATTTTGTGGCACGAATGTTGGAGGCAGCAGGAAAAATTTTTGGAGATCAAGATACAGCTATGCCTCTCATTGAGCAATTAGTCTTTGAGCAGTGTACTAAAGAATGTAGAGCAGTTATTACGCCATGGAAGTCCAAAGGATTGCAGGCATGGATGAAGGCTTGCAGGGAAGTTGGTGGTCCTTTGACTAATGCAGGACTGGCTGCTGCACTAATGGCGGCCCAAAAAAAGAGGCCCATTAAGATGCTTTCAGTGTGGTAAGGAAGGACATATTAAAAAACATTGCCCTACTGGCATCGTGAGCCAAACTGGGACAGGGCTCAAAAGGACCCCGGGTGTTTGTCCTCAGTGTGGAAAAAGTAGACATTGGGCCAATGAGTGCAGATATGTAAAAGATAGCAGGGGATGCCCCCTAGAGCAATATTACCAGGAGCCAAAAAACGGGAAGCGGGGCCCTCGTCCCCAGGGCCCGCAAATGTATGGGGCAATCCAGGATGATGGCCTCTTCCCACTGGGGAGGCCACTCCCAAAAGGGCCACTGCGGGATCCGCAGGGGTGGACCTCAGTGCCACCACCAGAGCAGTACTAACGCCACAGCAGGGATGCCAGCCCATTCCTACGGATTTTTATGGTCCCCTTCCAGAAGGCACCGTGGGCTTGCTGCTTGGCAGGTCATCTACCACCTTAAAAGGCTTAATTGTACACCCAGGAGTCATTGATCAGGATTTTACAGGACAAGTAAAGGCGATGTGCTCCTCTCCACGGGGCATATATGCCATCTCACCTGGAGACCATATAGCGCAGCTCTTGGTATTGCCTAGTGAGCATGCACTGTTTCCAAGTACCAAAATTAGTAGGGAAAAAAGGAGTTTTGGATCATCAGGAGAAGCTGGAGCTTTCTTTTCGGTGCAGTTGGATCAACGCCCAACTTTGACACTGAATATTGAAGGAAAAAACTTTGAAGGTTTACTAGACACAGGGGCAGATAAAAGCATTATATCCACCAAATGGTGGCCTTCCTGCTGGCCAGTAACACAATCTTCACAGTCTCTACAAGGACTCGGGTATGCATCCATGCCTATGATAAGCACCAGGCGGTTGCACTGGAAGGCTGAGGAGGGACAATCAGGCCAATTCCAACCATATGTCCTCCCCTTACCCATAAATTTGTGGGGAAGAGATATATTGACAGACCTAGGATTAGTACTAACTAATGATTACTCACCTATAAGTCAAGAACTTATGCAAAAAATGGGATGTGTACCGGGAAAGGGAGTAGGGAAACACCTGCAGGGTTGTCCTGAACCAATAGAAGTAGCAGTGAAGAAAGATCATACAGGTCTGGGTTTTTCCTAGGGGCCACTGCGGAGCCGCTACCCATTCCATGGCTCTCAGCAGAACCAGTTTGGGTACCACAGTGGCCGCTTCCAGTAGAAAAATTAATTGCGGCACAAAAGTTAGTTAAAGAACAGCTAGAACTAGGACATTTAGAACCATCTGTGTCACCTTGGAACACACCCATATTTGTCATTAAGAAAAAATCAGGGAAGTGGAGATTGTTGCATGATTTAAGAGCTATCAATGCCCAAATGTCACTCATGGGTCCTGTACAGAAAGGCCTTCCCTTGTTATCTGCAATACCTAAAGGATGGACTGTCAGTATAATAGACATTAAGGATTGTTTTATCTCCATTCCTTTGCATGAGAAAGATAAGGAAAGATTTGCTTTTACTCTACCCTCCATTAATCATGAAGAACCTGATAAACGTTATCAGTGGCGAGTTTTGCCACAAAGAATGGCTAATAGTCCTACTATGTGTCAGTTATTTGTGGACCACGCTTTAGCACCTGTCAGAGAAAAATTTGGTCAGTTAAAAATTTACCATTACATGGATGACATATTAATAACTGGAGAAGAGCTAGATGTGCAGCAGGGATACAGTGAGGTAGTTAAGGAATTAGAATTTCATCAGTTAGCAATAGCACCAGATAAGGTTCAACAATCTTCAATTGGACAGTTTTTAGGAGCCACAATAAGCCCAGGCCATATAACGCCTCAAAAATTGACTATACGGAAGGATCAGCTAAAGACATTAAATGATTTTCAAAAGTTGCTAGGAGATATCAATTGGCTCCGCCCATATTTAAAGATATCCACTGTTGACCTTAAGCCATTGTTCAATATCTTGGAAGGAGAAAGCCATATTACTTCTCCTTGAGAAATCACTCCTCAAGCTCAAAAAGTATTAGAACAAGTTGAAAAGGCCATTTCTGAAGCGCAGTTAGATAGAATAGACATAAAATCTCCTTTTCAATTGTGCATTTTAAAAACTGCCTGTGCGCCTACTGCAGTCTTGTGGCAGACTGGACCTTTGTTGTGGATCCATGCCCACCCTTCACCTTCAAAAACTATTGAACACTACCCTTCTATGGTAGCCATAATGGCCCTAAAGGGTGTTAAGACAGCTATCATGCATTTTGGAAAAGAACCTAGCAGCGTCATTGTCCCATATACTAATGAGCAAGTATCTACATTGTGTAGATGAGTGGGCAATCTTTAAATGCCGTTTTAATGGACTAATAGACAACCATTATCCTAAACATTCCTTGTTGCAATTTGTGACTGCTCATCCAGTAATTTTTCCCCGTGTCACTGTTAACAACCCCATTAAGGAAGCTTTAGACATTTATACAGATGGCTCTAAAACAGGTAAAGGATGTTATGTAATAAATGATCAAGTGACTACATTGCAATTTTTAGCTAATGCACCTCAATTAGTAGAATGTTTGGTGGTTTTAGAAGTTTTTAAGAAATTCACGGAACCAATTAACATCATATCTGACTCCCATTATGTAGTCAACGCAGTATCTAAGCTGGAAATTGCTGGCTACATTAAGCAATCCAGTAAGGTAGCAGACATCTTTTCTCAAATTAGAGAATGTATTTTGCAACGAAAACACCCATTTTATATTCAGCATATACGTAATCATAGCTTGCTTCCAGGGCCCATGGTAAAAGGTAATAATTTGGCTGATCAAGCTACAAGAGCTTTTCCTGTGTTAACTAAACCCCACTTTGAACTTGCTAAAGACTTTCATGAGCTATATCATGTGCCTGCTGCCACCCTACGCATTAAGTTTCCAATTACTCGCGCAGAGGCTCGCACTATTGTGTTGCAGTGCGCCAAGTGTGCAGAATTTATTTCTAAACCCTCGGTTGGGGTAAACCCTCGAGGCGTCCGTCCTCTCGACATCTGGCAAATGGATGTTACTCACGTATCTGCTTTTGGAAAGTTGCAGTACGTGCATGTGTCAGTGGACACCAGTTCTGGCATTGTACATGCAACACCCCTAACAGGGAAAAATCCAGCCAGGTAATTCAACACTGCTTAGAAGCCTGGAGTGCATGGGGCAAGCCCACCATATTAAAAACGGATAATGGGCCTGCATACACTTCTACCAAGTTCCAACAGTTTTGCTTGCAAATGCAAGTAAAACACCTCACGGGCTTGCCGTATAATCCCCAACAGCAAGGAATTGTGGAACGGTGTCATCGTACTTTAAAACAATATTTATTAAAACAAAAAGGGGGAATAGAGGCCGTGACGGTCACTACCCCTAGAATGGCCTTATCTTTAACTCTTTTTACTCTAAATTTTTAAAATCTGGATGAGAAAGGCCAATCAGCTGCAGACAGACATGGACAATGGCCAAAGCCACCAAAGGAAATGGCCCGATGGAAAAATGTCCTAGACAACAAATGGTATGACCCGGACCCCATATTAATCAGGTCCAGGGGAGCAATTTGTGTTTTTCCACAGAAAGAAGAAAACCCCATCTGGGTGCCAGAGAGACTGGTGAGACTAATTAAGGAGGATGAAGATCGTGGGAGCAGGAAGAATGAAGAAGACGATGATCAACCTAATAATGTTGCTGATACTGATGGTAATATGGACCCCAATAGTTAAAGGAGTTTTTTTATGGGCCATAGCTAAAACTTGGCCTGTACCTATTCCCATACACTCGAATGCGTCAGTATTACCCTTATTCTTATCAACGCAATGTGATTTGGGAATACCATGTATTACACCTAGAGGGGAGCCTCCTAAAGTATATAATGCAAGTAATTTTACATTGGCATATAGTTTGTGTTTTACCACCATTAATACTAGTGCACCTTGTATATATATAAGAAATGGATCTTCAGTCAATTGGGTGGATCCTTCTGGAGACTGTGCAGTTAATAATGTTATATCCACCCTTATGAAAGTTGCACAAGGTGTCACAGGTGGTAATGGTACCTCTGAGAAAAGAAAAGCGATAAATATTACAACACTCAGGTGATTCGTGAAGGACCCAGGCCCTCTGGGCCCATTAATGGATCAGTAGCGCCACCTAATGTAACCAGACGTGCCATATTACCTAGTTGCTCACCTGAAAAAAGTTTTCCGCCTTCTTTTACTCAATGTCAGTCTCCAAATTATCGGAACAAACCTATTATACCAGGTTTTGATATGACTCCAGCTTTAAGTAAAGCAAAATGGAATAGTAATACTAATACCACTGGTCCTGATAATACCTGGCCATGGTATGAATGGATGGTGTATAATCAACGAGGAGCATCTACTATAGTGACTCCCTTTGCAAGAATGTATGGGATTAATGACACCTTATATAATGTCACCGGCGTATACAATACCACTACAAATCGGCTGAAAGTAAATACTATGGTTAATATATCAAGAGTGCAATTTCAGCCATCACCTGTTTGTGTCCAGCCTCCATTTTTCTTTCTGTTAACATTCAACATTAGTCATGCAAATGATACATTTTGGGAAGCTTCATGTAATAGCTTTAGCAGTCAGTGTTGGCTTGCTGAATGTTGGAATGGCTCTGAGCCATTTGCTTTGATAGTAAAGATTCCTACTATGATACCCGTACCGGTTGAAGCAGATCCTAATACTTTTCCTATTGCTACACTCTATAGATATAAAAGAGATTTTGGCATTAGTGCAGCGATTATTACAGCTATTACTATCTCAGCTGCAGCAGCGGTTACAGCAGGATTGGCCAAGTCTAATCAAGTAATGACAGCAAATGTCATTAACAATATTACGCAATCTACATCAGAAGCTTTATCTACAGTCCATGAGATGGATGCTCGATTAATGTCTGGTTTACTGTTAGTGAACCAGAGAGTTGATCTATTACAACAACAAGTGGATACTCTTACGAGTATGGTGCAATTAAGTTGTGTTTCTTCAACACCTAATTTGTGCATAACACCTTTAAAATTCTTGAATGAGCCTTCTTTTAGCAGCAAGAATATATCCCAGTACCTTACAGGACAATGGACAGCTGAACTGGAAGAACTTCAAGAACAACTCCGGATGCAGATTACGACTCTTAATGGCACAAGAATGAAACCCATAACTGTTGGAGATTTTACTTCTTGGCTTTCTACTGCCTTTTCCTACTTTAAAGAGTGGGTGGGGGTGTTTACATTTGCTGCAATAATGTGCTGTGGAGGAGTGTTGTTGCTATGGTTGCTCTGCAAACTTAAAGCTCAGCAAAAACGTGACAAAGTCATCATCACGCAGGCGCTTTTAGCGATTGAGCGCGGTGGTTCCCATGATCTTTGGCTTTTTTTGTTAAGAGAAAACTAACCCCCATAAGTTGTCAACTCTTGCACCCCAAGGGAATTGTCCCATTGCACTGGGAAGAGTGACAGAAATTGGATCTTGGTCAGCCCTTGCACCATGTGGAGCTTTGCTCATTGCACACATCAGGGTGACCAGATTTGGGTTTTTATATCCATCTTGATCTCCTGGGGCTGCTGGAGGCTCCAGGATGGATCGATGGACTTTATATCCATCTTGATCTTCTGGAGCTGCTGGAGGCTCCGGGATTGATCGATGGATTAGGCTTAAAATAAAAAAGAAAGGAGGAGATGTGGGAAGCCGCAGCTCTCGCGAGATGTGGGAAGCCACAGCTCTCGCGATGTGGGAAGCAGCAGCTCTCGCTGCCATTACAAGATGGCGCCGGGCAGTCAGGGCGGTGGCCCAACTAAGTGGTAAACAACCACTTAGCGCATGCGCGCTGCTGAGATGACGTAGTCATAACTCCACCTTGGAGTATGCAAACGAAGGTTCTGGCGAACTCACCAATCAATGCATGAGGTTTTGGCGAATGCACCAATCAAGGCACAGCACGTCCCCATAGAACATATATAAGCAGCAGTAGTTTGGGGTTTCGGGGTCTTTTACCGCATTATGAAAAATTAAACGCCTATGGAAGAATCCTGTTGTGGCGCGTCTTTTCTTGCTGGCGAGACCTGGCGCTTGACAGCCCATGATCGCACTATGGCCGCAGGTCGCTAAGGTCACAGGTCACTGACGACCTGAGCCAGGTGCACCACCACCAGGAGGCGATCCTGGTGCAGACGTGTGAGTTGGTGGTGGGCGCAGAGGAAGGCTTCGAGGGCCAGATTCCAATCCCAGTTCCAGCGCTGGCCAGCGTTGGCAACGAGGACGATGAGGACTACATCGAGCAGACCTGGTCACCGTGGAGGCGGCAGCAGCGACAGCTCTCGTCGGGCGGCGGGGGCGATGCGGGCAACAAGAAGTGGGAGCAGAAGCAGGTGCGGATCATTCAAGATGCTGGACGACTCGTTCTCCGTCACCCTATGGTAGTCAGATGAAAAAAGGTCTTGACCATGAGACTGGTTGGGGAGCAGATCATTGG
Source organism: Tenrec ecaudatus (assembly GCF_050624435.1). Taxonomy (NCBI): domain Eukaryota; kingdom Metazoa; phylum Chordata; class Mammalia; order Afrosoricida; family Tenrecidae; genus Tenrec; species Tenrec ecaudatus. The sequence goes on along the minus strand of NC_134544.1, from coordinate 80,084,356 downwards.
GGAGAACTCCCCTCCTGACAACTCGGAGTACATGATGGGAAAGATGCTCCCGCCTGGAGGGATCCCTGGCATCTACCTCTTGGACCCCAAACCGCTGGCAGAATTTGCCAGAATGAAGCCAAGAAAAATTCAAGAAGCTGATGCTCAGAGAACAATAGCTTGCCCTCACAAAGGCTGCCTGAAGGTGCTCAGGGGCAACTCAGCCAGGAGGAAGCACCTGCACACCCAGGGCCCCACGTCCACGTCTGTGCCGAGTGTGGCAAGGCTTTTGTCAAGAGCTCAAAGCCAGACAACACCAATTGCTTCGTACTAGAGACAAACCTTTTTAGTGCACGTTGGAAGGCTGTGCGAAGCGTTTTTCCCTGGACTTCAGTTTGTGCACAGACGTGCAGATCCACACGGGAGACAGGTCCTAGGTGAACAAGAAGTTTGCTGAGTCGACTAACCTGAAATATCACATCTTAATACACGCCAAGGCCAAAAACAACCAGTGAGACACCATGAGAAGGAAGCTCCTTCTCAGCCCCAGAAGCCTCTTCCAGAAGTGACTGGAAGACAACGTGCCTCTCCTTTGTATGTTGTTTCTAGGAAAGAATTTTAAAAATGAATCCTACACACCTAAGGGACATGTTTTGATAAAGTAGTAAAAATTAAAAAAAATAAACCAAGCCTTATTAAGATGACATTGCTAAGATACTCTATCTTGCTATCTAATCATGTTTCAAAAACACAGTGTTTTTGTAAAGTGTGGTCCCAGCAGGAGAACAATCCATGAACTTCGCATCAAAAGACAATTATTTACATGACAGTGCTAAAAATGGGACTTCTTTTCACATTTTTAAAATATAGATCCCACCTGTTTTTCCCAAACTGGGGTTAGTGACTATTTGTCTGTCAAGGGGAGTGTAAATCATGTAGTCCTCCAAAATGAGGAGTCAGCTGAAAGATCAGAGGGTTCAGCCAGTGCCTGGGATCAATGGTAGTTGAATGAGTTTTAGGTTGCTTGCAAGGGATATAATCAATTGAGTTGAAATAAAATTCCATGAGAAACTTCTAGCATAATCAGACCATAGATTAAAGATTAATACAGAGTACTGTGATGGTATGAATAAACACCGCTTTACTATTTGGTAGTTTACGTTCAAGTAATTGACTGTAAATATAACAATGGTTGTGAGACAACACTTACCACTACTTCAATACTTTCTTTTTTTAAAATCATTTTATGTGGGGTTCATACAACTCTTATCACAATCTATATATACATCCATTGTGTCAAGCACATTAGTACAGTTGTTGCCATCATCATTCTCAAAACATTTTCTTTCTACTTGAGCCCTTGGTTACCAATACTTTCTATCAGACCAATAAATATTCTGACACCAATGTCAGATAATGATACTGCAAGAAAACTGTAACCCAATACTGATAATGGATATACACTAAAAATTCTTTAAAATATTTGGAACAGATTCAGACAACATATTAAAATGATTATATACCATGATGAATTGAAATTTGTCCCAGAGCATATTTTACATGGAAAATAAGCACTCTAATAAACCCACTGACAGAAAAGAGGGTCAACTCTGTCTAAGTAGGCACAGAAAACAAAATAGGAACATTTAAAAAGTCAAAGGCATTGGCTTCTACTCAAGTCCTCCCTCAATGCAAGTTAATAACCTGGCATTCTATGATTCCCATCTTCCCAGTAGGATTACTTAAATCAAAAAGGATGTATAAGCAAATGTGGTGAAGAAAGCTGGTGGTGCATGGCTATCAAAAGATATAGCGTCTGGAATCTTAAAGGCTTGAAGTTAGACAAGAGGCCATTTATCTGAGAAGCAACAAAGCCCACATGGAAGTAGCACACCAGCCTGTGTGATCACGAGGAGTTCATGGGATCAGGTATCAGGCATCAGAAGACCCCAAACAAACAATCATATCGATGGGAACAAAAGGTGTCCAATTGGAGACCCAAAGCCCATCTGTAGACAATTGGACATCCCCTCACAGAAGGGTCACAAGGAAAGGATGAGCCAGCCAGGGTGCAGTATAACACTGATAGAACACAGAACATTCCTTTAGTTCTTTAAAGCTTGCTCACCCCACTATCATGACCCCCATTTTACATTACAAATGTGGCTCAACCAGAGCATGTACACTGGTACAGATAAGAGCTCTCAACATAGCACATGGAATCCAGGAGAGATAAACCCCTCAGAACACTAATGGAAGTACTGATACTATGAAGGTAGGGGGAAGGTGGGGCCAGAAGGGTGAGAAAGGGGAACCAATTTCAAAGTTCATCGTATAACACCCCCCATGGGATGAAAAACAGAAAGTGGGTGAAAGAAAATAACAGATTGTGTAAAATATGAAAACAATAATAATTTAAAATTGATCAATGGATCACGAGCGTGGGAAGGTGGTGGAGGAAGGGGGAAAAGAAGAACTTATATCAAGGGCTCAAGTAGAAAGAAAATATTTTGAAAATGCTGATGGCAACATATGTACAAATGTGCTAGACACAATTGATATATGGATTATAATAAGAGCCCTCAGTAAAATAATTTATTTTAAAAAATTCAAAGGCTTTTCATGGAAAAAATACAACTGTAACATGAAGCAAGTATAGTTCAATGTGCTAATATATTCATTAAAAAACTCACCAGCAAATATCATTCACTCCTAGAGGAAATACCCTACCCCACTTAAGAAACAGGACAAACATACATTTCCATTTTAAATATCATATTAAAAATTCTATAGTATTTTCTAGATAGACCAATCATAAAAGGAATACTTTTTAAAAGAAAAGAGGCTTCCAAAGAGAAGAAATACTAATTCCTCTAATAATCATAAATTAATGATATTTTACATAACAAGATTCCAAATATACCATAAATACTACAGTTAATAAATATATTTAAAGTTGTAGGCTACATTTCAAAACACAATAACTTTTGGCTTTAAACTCTCTAACCATTAACTGCTAATCTCCAGCTCCCAAACCATTATCCCTTACACCTTAATATGCTGAGTATCCTACACGGCACAGCACCTGAGACACAGTGGGGGATGTGCGACTGAGCTGACCTCACCACACTGAGGCAAAACACGGGGCATGCAATGGAGAGATGGAGTAAGCAGAGCAAGGAGGTCCCAATGGAGTATAAAGGATGGACTTTGGGGCCAGGACATGGCACCCCATCAGACTTGTTTGGAAAACACTCCTAAAGGTCAACAAACAGACCTTGAACTAATAACAGGCTTCTTTTTTTGCTGTCTTTTTGTTTTGTTTTTTTCTTTTTTTCTCTTAAATTTTGTATGTCAGTGGTTTTTTTGTTTGGTAGATTGTTGATGTTTTTGCCGTAGATGCCATGTTTTTATGTACCACTTTGGTGCTGTCAAAGCCATTCACATTTTTATGCATATATTACTATATCTGCAGGTCCACCTAGATAAAATAGTATGGACAAACAATGTAAGAAGAAAATAATGGAACCAACTGTCCTGGAGGGACATGAGAGTGTGGGAGGTAGGGAAAGGGAGGAGGTGTTGGCCAACCCAGGGACAAGGGAACGACTGGTTCAAAACCAGTGGAGGGAGTGGATGGGAGGACTGGTAGGGAGTGACCAGGGGCAAGGTAACAGAGGAATTACTGAAGCCAGAATGAAGGCTGCACATGGTAGTGGGGCAGGAGCAAAACATAAGGAAATAGAAGGAAATAGAGGAAAGGAGGCAAAGGGCATACATATAAGCGTAAATACAGACATGTACATATGTAAATATATTTATGAATATGGGGGAAATAGACCTATTTGCATATATTTATAGGTTCAGTAGTAGGGTAGCAGGTGGACATTGGGCCTCCTTGCCTAGATTCCCTCAATACAAGAGCACCTTGCTCAGCTAAATGGTCATTTCATGATACCTACCTTCCCAACATGATTGCTGAAGACAGACACATGCATAAGCAAATGTGGTGAAGAAAGTTGATGGTGCCTGGCTATTAAAAGATATAGTGTCTGGGGTCTTAAAGGCTTGAAGACAAACAAGCGGCCATCTAGCTCAGAAGCAACAAAACCCACAGAGAAGAAGCACACAGCCTATGTGAACACGAGGTGTTGAAGGGATCAGGCAGCAGACACCAAGGAACAAAAACGACCATTGTGTGATCTCCTTCCCCACATAAATGCTGAAGACGAGTGTATACATAAGTAAGTGTGGTGAAGAAGGCTGATGGTGCCTGGCTATTGAGAGATATAGCATCTGGGGACTTAAAGGCTTGAAAGTAAACAATTGGCCATCTAGCCCAGAAGCAACAAAGCCCACATGGAAGCAGCACACCAACATGTGTGATCATGAAGGGCCTAGGGGATCAGGTTTCAAGTCATAAAGGCAGGGGAAAAATTAAAATCATGAATGAGGGGAGCGTGTAATGGGGACCCAATGCCCATCTGTAGACAACTGGGCATCCCTTACAGAGGGGTAGTAGGGAGGAGATGATTCACTCAGGGTTCAGTGTAGCAATAAGGAAGTACAGATGGGAACTGGAAACACAGGGGATCTAGGACAGATAAACCCCTCAAGACCAAGGGTGAGAGTGGTGATACCAGGAGGGAAGGTGGGCTAGAAAGGGGTAACCGATCTCAGAGATCTACTTGTAACCTCCTCTCTGGGGGATGGACAACAGGAAAGTGGGTGAAGGGAGACACCAGGCACTTTAAGATAAGATAAAAAATAATAACATAAATTATTAACAGTTTATGAGGGAGGGGGAGGGAAAAAAGGAAAATGAGCTGATTCCAGGAACCCAAGCGGAAGGCAAATTTTGAGAATGATGAGGGCAACGAATGTATAAGAGAGCTTTGCACAATTGATTTATGTATGGATTGTGATAAGAGTTGTATGAGCCCCAATAAAATTATTTAAATAAAAAAATATTTGGGTCCATGTCTCTTGGAAATTCCCGTGAGCTAAAATCTTAAGCTCACAAGACATACTACAAGTAGGAGCTCTATCTTCATCCCCAAGCTGGAAAGTGGTCAATTCCAGGGACACCCTGTGTGTCCAGTGACAGGAACTCCCACTCACAGCACACTGGGGCTCTCCACTTCTGAAGACCTAAGTCCTCGAAGAGTTACTCCTGATAACAACAGCAGGCCACACTCTCTCTGATGCTGGCCTGGAAATTAATACCTTTGAGTTCAACCCCAGGGATTTCCAGAGGCAAAATGCAATGTTCCTCCTTTGTAGGAAGCATCCGGCTGATCAAGGTGTTTACTAATTTAGTCCCCTGCGTCTCTGTGTCTCTGCAGACAAAAGCATTGCAAAATGACTTGTTATTTGTGACTTTGCTGCTAAAAGCATTGAGGGATAACTCAGTTATTTACGATCTCTTTGAGACTCTCTTGGATCTTGCATATCAGTGTGATTGTCTTTGAACCTAGTGCTTTTATTCTAAGGTTAAGAAACTGTGACTAGTTAAGTAACATTTGCATAGATAAGAGTTTAGGAATGTTTAAGTTCTTTGATGTTTGTTTTGTAACCAATTCCCTTGTTTAAGAAGAGTATAAAAACCAAGCTTCAAATATACATGAGACTCCATTCCATCAGAGTGGAGTTCTCCCGATCCCATACTTTGTATATATCTCTTTCTTTTCCTTTCATCCGCAAGCCTCATTTCGGACCCAGTTTGATGCAGAATAGCTGGTCTAATCTCCGAATTAATGGCGCCCAACGTGGGGCTTTGAAAACCGAGGATCCCGTGATGGACACCACTGAGAAGCAAGGTCGTGAAACTTTACAGAGAAAATTAAGGGTAAGTGGTGAAAAGTCGGGCGTAATAAATGATGGGACAGGTTTCTAGTAAATGTATGTAAATATGCTTCAAAATATGTTAAAAGCCAGAGGAACAAAAATAAACTACCAAAGATCAGAGAAGTTTTCAGATTTTGTGGTTAAGATATGTCCTTGGTTTGCTGAGGAAGGGACTGTAAATATTGTAACTTGGCAAAAAATAGGGCAACTGTTGAAAGATACTGCTAATGGACCTAGTAAGGTTCCCAGAGGCACGTTTAGTCTGTGGAATTTAGCTGGGCATGAGGGACTTCGTGGGGGAGAATAATTTGTTTGCATGCTCAAACAAAATTGAAAGAAAAGTTGCTGCTGAGCCTCCAGCTCCTCCCCCTCCACCACTGAAGCCATTGGAAAGTGAATCTGAGGCTTTTGAAAGCCAGGATGAGGAACCCCTTGATCCTGGCATGCTGAGCAGTCAGAGGACGAGTCGGAGCAGTTGGAGGACTAGTTAGTACATTGTTATTATGATGAAGACGTAGGAATTTTTGCCTTTTCTGAGAAGCTTCAACCTGAGACCCCTTGCAGGAGACTCTGGAGTCCTGCTGGGATGAAACAAAGGCCGTAGACTGGGAGCAAGAGTATGAGTCATTAGCAAGATAACAGGGAGTAAATTTTGGAATTCCAGGATGTTATCCAGTTAGAGGACAGAATGCTCAAGGACGGGCGAATGTTCCCCCCCATTTCATTCGAAATTATAAGATTTAAAAACTGCTTGTTCTCAATATGTTTCTGTGGCTCATTTTACTATGAAGTTAGTAGAAGCCACGATAGGAGAGAATGTGTTTTGGGCAGGAGACTAATAACAGCTGGCTCAAGCGTGTTTGTCCGGAAGAGATGACTTGTGAAAATCAATTTCTTGAGAGTTTTCAAAATACAGCAAATATAAGCTGTTTGTGTGAACAAAATGTGTGTGTGTGTGTGTGTGTGTAAGTATTACATACTCTTTCAGTTGTATGTGCAAAACGGGTTTTCTAAGTGTTTAGTTTAAGGGTAGAATCACTTTTGCTTGTGTTTATTACTGCTTAAAGTTGTCTTTTTTGAGTATTTAACAAATAATTATACCAATGAAACTACTCTCTCAAGGAAAATATTGCCATCATTTGTAGGATGTGTAACCTTCAAGTATGTGCTAATTTTTTATCCCTTTGTGTAATTAAAATCAGGAATTGTATTAAAAATTAAACAATTGGCTTTTAAAATGCAAAGTAGTGCTAAGACCTTTTAGAATAAAGAGCAAGTTGTCTGATTATATCAGATTATGCCGGGACATTAAACCTTTCTTTACTCAGGGCTTGCTATAGCAGTTGCTTTGCAAGGAAAATCAGTAAAGTAGGATTAATGATATTATGGAATTTATGGAAGCCCTGCAGCCTGGGCTCCCTTCCCCCTCTGCTATTCCAGCCAATACATATCAGATCATTTTAGATTTAAAAGATTGTTTTTATACCATTCCCTTGGATTCCAAAGAGTATAAAAGATTTGCTTTTAGTGTTCCTAGTGTTAATTTTAAAGAACGTATGGAGCATTATCAGTGGAGCGTCTTATGTCAGGGAATGTCTAATAGCGTCACCTTATGTCAAAAGTTTGTAACTGTAGCTATAAAGTCAGTAAGAACTTCTGAAACATCGGTGTATAAAATTCACTATATGGATGGCTTCACTATATTTGATGGCTCATAGGGACCAAAAGGTAGTTCTCTTTATTTTTGACTTATTACAAGAAGCATTAAAAAGGCTTTAGTTATAGCAGAAGAAAAAGTACAAGTTATTGAAACTTACAAGTATTTAGGACATATTTTACAGAAAGGTTTTGTGATACCTCAGAAGATAGAAATAAGAAAAGATCACTTACAAACTTTAAATGATTTTCAAAAATTATTATGAGATTTTAATTACCTTAGACCATATTTAAAAATAAGTACTGGAGAGCTTAAGCCTTTATTTGATGTTTTAAAAGGAGATCCTAATCCAAATTCGACTCGGAAGATTTACCCATTAGCAGAACAAACCTTAAATTTAGTAAATTTACGTATTCTAGAACAACAAATTATGTACATTAATTATGGTAAACCTTGGTACTTTTACATCTGGTGTGTTATGGCAGGAAGGACCATTATTGTAGGTATATTTAGCTTCTTCAAGAAAAAGAATTCTAAATCCTTATTTTAAAATAATAGCCGAATTCGTGATGAAAGATAGATCTGAGTCTGTTAAATATTTTGAAAAAGATCCTAATTCTATAGTCATACCTTATGACAGACCCAAAACTTCTTGGTTATGGGAAAGTTGTGATTTCATGGGAATTAGCATTTGCTGAGTTTTGTAGATTGGTTTACAATATTTATCCTCCAGATAAATTATTACAATTTGTTAAAAAACATTTATTTATTTTCCCCAGTATTTATAAAAATAAACCCTTACTTCATATCCTTACAATATTTACTGATGGTTCCTCCATTGGAACTGCAGCTATTTCTTATAAAGAATATACTATGTTTAAAAATTTTCCAGCTCAATCTGCACTTAGTTGAGCTACATGCAGTCAAAGCAGTTTTTCAATTACATCTTTGGCAGATGGATGTTACTCACATTCCTTCATTTGGTAAATCGGGTTATTTGCACGTTATGGTGGACACTTATTCTGGATTTATTGTGGCCACTCCTATGACTGGTGAAAAAACGTCTTTAGTTATTCAACACATGTTACGTTGTTTTGCTATAATTTGTGTACCTAAATGCTTAAAGACAGATAATGGATCTGCTTATATTAGTAAAGCATTTACTCAATTTTGTGTCACTTTTTGAATTAAACACATAACTGGAATCTCTTCTAATCCTCAAGGAACCTGCTAATGGGACTATTAAGCGACATTTAAAAAAAATGAAAAAGGGGGAGATATGCCCTTCCACTCCTTGCAATTTAATTAATCATACTTTATTTTAAAAAATTTAAATTTGGATATACACAGTCAGTCTGCTGCTGACTGCCTTTGGAAAAAGATTCCTAAACATAAAGACAAAGCATATGTAAAATGGAAAGATCTACTTAATGGAAAATAGCAAAAGCCAGCTCCCTCCTGATTTGGGGGTGAGGGCATGTTTGTGTTTTTCCCACAGGATGCTGATGGAGCAAGGTGACTGCCAGAGAAGTTGGTGCAGTTTGGAAACCATGCAGATGGTAATTTGCCTCCAAGTGCTTTGAGGACTTCACACAGTGAGCAGTATTCCGCTTAAGTTCCTGATCCACCACTCTTACATCCTGCTATCTGGGAGGTCTGGAAATCATAGTGTGGATTAATGACACCCTCCATCCCTGTACAAGGTGAAGGAAATGTAATCTCATCCACTCCGCAGTCTTTTTCTTCTTGTGGACTAGAGACTCAAAAGAATAATAAAACCATATTGTGGAGATCGTGTCCTCATGGACAAGCCCATACCATATAACATCACAAAAGAGAGATATATCATCGATTGGTCCAGCAAACAGGACAATACTCAAAAAAATACTGACGAATGGAAAATAGAGACTACTTTGGAAATGTGAAGCTTATGGACACTTCCTTCAGACTGTAACGAAATGTTAATCATCACGATCTATAGTACTATTCCCTGCCAAAAGTATATAAAAAAGGGGGGAGGGGAGAAAGATGTTGAAGGTCATTAAGACTCAGCCTTAAAACGGATGAAAATTCTCATGACTTGTGTCAGTATTTGCTGATTTCTTCTGTAATTTAAAGTTTTGAACAGGCTGTCAAGAACAAGAAAGTATGCAAGGTCTGGAAAAAGAGGTGTTTTAATTTTCTCAAGGATGTCTAACTTGGCAGAAGACAGAGTTGCTATGTGTATCAAATGTGCTTGCTTAACAATAAGATAATTAACCCTGGGTTGTTTCTGCATGAATATAAGGAATATGTTATTATTATTATTAATTTTTGGAAGTTTTTTGCATTTTACTACCTTGTCTGCAATATCTTCAAATCATGCTAGCATGAATTACAGCATAAGTTCATCTGAACAGCCTTGAGCTGAATCGAGTTCATGGAGTTACCCCCCTCTGCAAAGTCTGAAGGACTGGAAGTACAGACGCAGTCCTGCTTTGCTCATTTTTAATAATATAGAAGGGGGATATGTAGGAAGCATTTGGCTGATCAAGGTGTTTACTAATGGGTGACTATTTAGTTCCCTGCATCTCTGCAGACAAAAGCATTGTGAAATGACTGTTATTTGTGACTTTGCTGCTAAAAGCATTGAGGGATAACTCAGTTATTTATGATCTCTTTGAGGCTCTCTTGAATCTTGCATATCTGTGTGATTGTCTTTGAACCTAGTGCTTTTATTCTAAGGTTAAGAAACTGTGACTAGTTAAGTAACATTTGCATAGATAAGAGTTTAGGAATGTTTAAGTTCTTTGATGTTTATTTTGTAACCAATTCCCTTGTGTAAGAAGAGTATAAAAACCAAGCTTCAAATATACAGGAGACTCCATTCCATCAGAGTGGAGTTCTCCCGATCCCATACTTTGTATATATCTCTTTCTTTTCCTTTCATCCGCACGCCTCATTTCGGACCCAGCTTTATGCGGGATAGCTGGTCTAATCCCCACACTCCTTGAGCCTGTCTTACATATTTACTGGCTGAGAGTACCTGTCTTAAGATAGGTCCCCCTGCCCAGGTTCCAGGGTCTCTTACCTTTAGGACACAGAAAGCATCCAAGCATGGATGATCCACTGTCTTTCCACACAGCACAGCCTGATCTGAGATCGATATACCCCAATTTCAGCACCTTGAATTATCTGCCTCACCTGGGTCCTGAGAGCTGGGAAATAAAGCAGTTAAATCACAGTTACCTGTAACTCCTTCAGCATGATTAGTAAATCAACATAATGTAGCCATCCTTGGTTTAGTCCACCTGGAAGCAGATTAGACTCTAGGTAGATTGCTCTAAGTTGCTGCAGGGAGACATTGTTAGCTAACGCTTGGGAGCCCCAGCAGCATCTTTACACACACACACACACACACACACACACACACACACACACACACACAGATTTTTCCCGCTTGAATTCTGACATATTTCCCACATGAAAAATGAGAGACATTCTCTAAAGGTATCATGACATGTGTATCCCACACATCTCCTGACAATTGTTTATCCATGTCTCCAGACAAATGTTTCCCACATGTCTCCTGAGTGATATTTACCACATATTTTCTGACAGATGTTTCATACATAGATGCTGACAGGTGTTTTTCCCAGATAAATTCTGAGATACATTTCTCACGTGAAGCATGACAGATGCTTTCTAAATAAATCACCACATGTATATCCCATATATATTCTGACAGGTGTTTTCCACATATCCCCAGACAGATCTTTCCCACATTTATACTGTGAGATGTTTTCCACATGTATTATGACACCATTTCCCCACATATCTCCTTCCATGTTTCCTACATGTATTCTGACCGATGTTTCCCATGTGTATTCTGACAGAATAGTCTCACATATCTTCCAAGAGATGTTTTGCACATGTCTCCTGACTGATATTTACTGCGTGTTTCCTGACAGATGTTTCCCAGATTAATTCCGAGAGATATTTCCCACATGAATCGTGGCAGATGATTTCTGTCGGTTTTGCCACATGTGTGTGCCTCATATATCCTGGCATTTTTTTCCACATATCTGCTCAAAGGTGTTTTCCACATATTTCCTGACATATTTTTCACATGTATCCTGACAGATGCTCCCCACGTTTCTTCACAGAGATTTCCTAAATATTTCCAGACATATGTTTCCCACATATCTCCTGACTGATATATACCACATATATCCTGAGAGATAGTTCCTCCATGTATACTGACTCATTTCCCACATAAATTTTGACATATTTGACATATATTTCCCACATCAATGATAACTGTTTCCCACATATCTCCTGTCATATGTTTCCCACAGTTCTCCTGACTGATGTCTATATGTTTTCTGCATCTGTACTGAGTCAGTATTCTAACATGAATTTGGAGAGATACTTTCCACATGAAACATGACAGATGCTTTGTAAAGGTATGGTGACATGTGTATTCCACATATCTCCTGACAGGGGTTTCCCACATATCTTCTGGCAAATGTTTCCCACATTTATCCTAAAAGATGTTTCCCACATGTATCCTGGCAGGATCTTCTCACATGTCTCCCGCTAGATATTTCCCACATCTCCTGACTAACATTTTACCCCATGATTCGACGGATGTTTCTCATATGTCTACTCACTGATATTTACCACGTGTCCTGACTGGTTTCCTTCTTGCATACTAACTGATGTTTCCCATATAAATTCTGGCGGATTTTTCCCACATAAAAAATGAAAGATGTTTCCTAAAGGTATTACACATGCATGTCTAACATATCTCCTGACAGATGTGCTCCCAAGTCTCCTGAACCGATATTTCCCACATGTCTCCTGGCTGATATTTACCCCTTTTTCCTGACAGATGTTTCCTGTATGTATCCTAACAGATGTTTCCCACAGGAATTCCAATAGATATATCCCACAGGAAACATGGCAGGTGCTTTCTAAAATATTACATGTGTCCCACACATCCCTCGACAGGCATTTCCCACATATTTCCTGACAGACATTTCCCACATTTTTTCCTAACACGTTTCCCACACATTCCTGAGAGTTGTGGTATGTGTGGGAAATGTGTCCTGAAATATGTATTATCCTATGCATCCTGATAAACGTTTCCTACTTTTCTCCACACATTTTTCTCCCTACATTTCCTAGCTGGTCTCAGCAGTCTCAAGGGCAGAGTGTGACTTGGAGTGAGGTAAGGCATATACAGAGAGAGGTTCAGGCTGTTTAGAGGTGCAGCTTATCGTCCTATGTATGGGGATCTGGTTGGTTTGCAGAAAAGAGACAAACAGTTGTGCCTCTAGTTCTGTGCTACAGTTGGACTATCTTTGCAGAATTTGTCACTGTGATCCTACTTTGGATACAGAGATTGACTATAGGGGTGTCTTTAGGCACACACTGGTCAAGAAATACAGATTGACATGGAATCAGCTATACCTTGCAGGTCGGTGAGCCTGCACTGTCTGTCGTGGTCATGATCCAGCTACCTCTGAGGCCGCAAAGACTTTCAGGGTGGAACGTTGTGTTGTTCCCAGTCTGCACAGTCCCTGAGGGTTGTGGCGCTAACCCCTTTTGTTGACTGTACTGCCAGGGCCTGATGCAGAGTTGGAGGAATTTGTGGTGCCCACCACTCATGCATGTCCTCAAAGAGCTTGTCACAGCTCCTCTGAATGGATACCATCTTCATAAATATGCATGCAATCTAGTGTTAGAAATTAAGTAAACAACTAAAACTCATTGAGGAAATAGGGAGGCATGTACAAACTCAAGCTTTTATTAAAAGATACTCATGCTAGTCCAGACATTCGACCTAGACTGGCAAGACTTGCAAGACATGGTGTCAGCTTCTGCCAGGTGTACATTTACACATTTCTGACTTGAGTTTTATAGATGATGAATTGTTTGCTTCTCTGTTATGGAGATGAAGTATTTGCATCATTAGAAATGAATAAAAAGTCAAGTATAACTCAATAATCCCTTTTCTGTCAACATCCATTATGAGCCTAGAAAAATCAATACAGCAAATTGTCATGGGTGTCTGATTCTGCGGCCCAGGCCTGGATCTGTAAATCATTCTGGGGCCATGTTCAGTGACAATGGATGATTTATTGACTATCTCTGTGCTTTAATGTGCCCTGTGATCAGGGAAAAATGCTAATACTTAGGTTGTCTTGAATATAAATCAACTACTATATGAACTATTCTAGTTGCTGATGCTAAGAATAACCATGCTTTTTCTCTCACGTACTGGGATTAAGTCTATCTCTATAGAAGTTGTTCAGCTGGGTTGTAAGTCCCTACATTTACACAAGACAGATGCTCTTCGAGTGTATGTTCTTGTCCTCAAGAGCTGCTCGAGTTGCAGAAGATAGACAAATATGCAGGGCGTTCTGGTTCTGGGCTGTTATCATTTTTTCTTGCTTTTGATGGATGTTTCCCACACCCTCCAGTCGGTGGGCCACCTTCCAGGTCGCAGGGCCCATCTTCCACCCTGTGTGGAACCTTGAAGAGTGGTTCCTGGCACTTCCCCTAATCATGCTGCACTGACATGCTGCTCCTCTTTGCTCCTCTGATATCCATGGCTGCTCCACATAAAGGTTCACTCTCTCAGAGGTGCGAATCAGCATCAGAAGAATGCTAGCTGTTAGAGTTGCCAATTTCTGTGAACACCCGCAAACAGCTTTCAGTTCCTGGTAAGTAATGGCTCTGCTCAGCCCAACCCCACACCCCATCCACACACACACTGCCTTGTTCTGGAAGAGCCTAGGATTCCTGTCCACCACCTACAGCCTTCAGGGCTGTTCTGACTCTGTCCCACCAACACTGCTCTCTTCTCTGGAATTAGTTTTATTTGGTTGTGTTTTTTTAAATTCTTTTTTGAAACAATATATACAAGCAGAAAAGTGCACATATATTTGAGTGTATTGCTCAATGTATTATCACTAACTGTACATAGAACCCATTCAGGTCCCCAACCATTCCTGACTCTGAACAACATAAATTTGCTTTTTTGTTCTCTTTCTGTACTTTGTAGAAATAGAATTTTAAAATAGATTAAGTAAACTTCATGTAGCTTTTACCAGATATGTAAAATAGGCACAGATTTTGAAAGATACAAAGATCATTGCTTACATGTATCAAACTCAGCTCTAAAAAAGGAAAAACAAAAAGGTTGTGATCGAGTATGAAAATAGGGTTGCATTGCAGATTGTCCTTTGTGTTGATTCAGTGGGGCTGGCCATTGCCCAAGTGCCCTGTCCGTCCTGGCTTTTGAATCTGCTCCTGCAGACCACCTGGGTCCCCAAAGCTTAGAAGTCCGACGGGCTTGGCTTTCTTCTAGAAGGCCTCAGACTGTGTGCTTGGCAGCAGCCCTCCTAAGGTTTTCCTTTCATGGAGAAGCCCAGACGGAGTCCCTCACACTCTTTAATGACCCAGGGGCCAGTCCTCACAGAGACTGGGTGGGTTCTGCATGTTTGTGAGACCAAGGGAGAAGCCCCAGCTCTACTCAAGCTTCAGAGCCTGAGCCTGAGCCCAACTGCCAGCCAGCATGACCCATAAACTTCTCCTGACCTATGAACTATTGGGGCAGGGTGAGCACAGCTGCAAAGTGCCCACCTCCAATGATTAGTGTCCTTCCATGGCTGGTCCCAGTCAGTGCCCTGCTGTGCCTAAGGCACCATTGAAGATAGACAACAAGGTGGAGGAGCAAGTCCATTCTATCAGAGGCAACTCTTCTGCAAACCCTATGAACTCAGGTAGACTGTACTGCTCCTACTTTAGAACATGTAATTACCATCTTGCCCCAGAATGACTTGCCTTAGCACCTGGGTTCATGTCCCTCATAGTCAGAGGGGGCATGCATAGTCGCAGTGTTCATGGAACCAGTGACTCCATGAGGGTTTCTCAGAGGGCATCCATCTTCGCAAGCTGGTAGAGGCCTCCCAAGATGACTGAGGTTTTGTCACAGGTAAGCTCTGTCTCAGTTCTCCACAGGGTCTACACAGCCTACACGTGTGAGCAAGTGGTCCCCAAACAACATAGTGTGAGTTGTCACTACTCTGACTTCACAGAGTAGACAAGTCATTGCTTTGTGGTCTTGTCAACCCACAGGGCACATCGGTTGTTCCTTGCCTGGTATATGGTGATTTCAGAGCAAGGTCTAGTGAAGTCCTGTGCCTGGGAGGGGCTGGGAAGGGACTCAGTGATAACAGAGCAGGCTGGTACCCACAAGTGAGAAAGCAGGCTTCCTTTTGCCCCTAGATCGCAGGAAATCAGGTATCATGAGGGAAATGGATGCGATGAAGAGCAAGAAGAGTCAGTTTTTGTAACATATATTTTCTGTTATCTCGTTGTTTAACTTCTGGGTTTCTTTTGTGTGTGAGGTGCTTAGAATCTCAATTTCTACCTTTGTTTTCAAGATTTACCCCCAAATCTCTTATATGATCCTAAACATCATTCTTCTGTATTCGCTTTGGGGTAATTCAGTGGGTGATTTTTTTGTGTGAATTCCATTGGTTGGGGTAATCTTCAGTTGATGGCTTTTGGTTATCTTGATTTTTTTTAAATTAAAAGATTATTTTATTGGGGGCTGTTACAGCTCTTATAATAATCTAACATCAATTGCATCAAGCATATTTGTACATGTTGCCAACATTATTTTCGAAGCATTTACTTTCTAGTTGAGCCCTTGCTATCAGCCCCTCTTTTTCCCTCCCTCCCCCTACCATATGACCCCTTGATAAATTATAAATTATTTTCTTATCCTACACTGGCCTCTGTCTCTCTTCTTCCTTGGTTTCTGTTGTTTGTCCCCTTGATATGTGGATTTGTGTGGTTATGTGTCAATCATTGCAATCGGTTTCCCTTTCCTCCCCTTTCCCCCACCTTCCCCCCTGTCCTCCTGGGATCGCTACTTACATTTCTGTTCCTGGATTCTGTGTCCTAAGCTCTTACCTGTAACTTTGCACATCCTCTGGTCTAGCCCACAGTGCAAGGAAGGACTGGGGTCATGATAGTGGGGAGGAAATCACAAGGAACCCGAGAACTAGTATGTTTCATGGGTGCTAAACTGCACCCTGCCTGCCCCATCCCTTTCTTGTGACCCTTCTGTGAAGGGATGTCCCACTGTCTGCACGCAGGTTTGGAGTCTCTGCTCTGACCCC